>NC_089173.1:6119824-6262529 GCF_009819655.1 Sylvia atricapilla | reverse complement strand
AACTTGAAAGATGGAGGACTGGCAAGACCGAGAAATAAATGAATTATTAAGGGAAGCACTAAGAGTATATCTTAGGAGAGATGAAGAAAGAACAAAAGCAAAAACCAGGGTTATGGTAGCCGTGGCCAGGGAGAGTGTAAGGGATCTCAAAGAGGATGCTAGGGGTGAAAGAAACACAAAATCTTTACCAGAAAAGGGAAGAGGAAGGAACCCACCATCTTGGGGTACTCCTCAGAGACCAAGAGAGACCCGAGCCTGTTATTATTGTGGAGAAATAGGACACTTAAAAAAACATTGCAAAAAATTGTCATTTGATGAGACTGTCGTAGGGGAGCAAGAGGCATTGGAAAAATTATTGAAAAGAGAAGTCAAAGAGGATTAGGGGTGTCATGGGCTCTATGCGTTAGGGGACCCCACGAAACATCAAGAAGGGCCCATAGTAAATTTTGAAGTAGGTCCCCAACATGAAGAGTTTGAATTTTTAGTAGATACTGGTGCCGATAAATCGTGTATTAACCGACTTCCAGTTGGAATTACGATTGGAAGAAAAACCTGTGAAGTCCTAGGAGCAGAAGGGAGCCTTTCAAAGCCTCAGTTATAGAAAATATAGAAATTAAAGGAAATTCCAAGAGATGTGTCACTAATTTAATATATCTACCCAAAGTAGACAGTAACTTGCTGGGAAGGGACCTGCAAGTTCAGTTGGGAGTAGGGATTCTTCCTAGAGAAGGAAAAAAGGTAGTACAAATGATGAGGCTGACTATTGGAGACTTGAAAGAAATCAAGCCAGAAGTCTGGGCCGAGGAGGGAAAATATGGATATTTAGATATCCCACCTATAGAAATAAAAATGCAAGAAAATACGCCTCCTATAAGGGTCAGGCAATATCCTATTTCTCTGGAAGGGAAAAAAGGACTAACCCCAATTATAACCCATCTACTCACAGAAAGAATATTAGAACCTTGTATGTCACCCCACAACACCCCTATTCTGGCTGTAAAAAAGGCAGAAAATAAGTTTAGATTAGTGCAAGACCTAAGAGAAGTAAACAAAAAAACAATTACCAGGCACCCGGTGGTACAAAACCCCTACACACTCCTGAGCAGGATCCCTAGAGAACATTCCTGGTTTACTGTAGTAGATCTAAAAGATGCTTTTTGGGCCTGTCCTTTGGCAGAAGGAAGCCGAGATTGGTTTGCTTTCGAATGGGAGTGCCCTGAAAGTAAGAGAAAGCAGCAACTAAGATGGACTCGTCTTCCTCAAGGGTTCACTGAAAGCCCAAACCTTTTCGGGCAAGCCCTAGAAGAGTTACTAAGGCAGTTTATCCCTAAAAATAATGTACAAATCCTGCAGTATGTAGATGACCTCCTAATATCGGGGAGAGAGAAAGATGAAGTGAAAAAAACCAGTATTAATCTCTTAAATTTTCTAGGGGAAAAAGGCCTCAAAGTGTCAAAGAACAAATTACAGTTTGTAGAATCACAAGTCACATACCTCGGACACCTCATTGGGGAAGGGTGTAAGAAATTAAGCCCTGAGAGAATCTCAGGTATACTCTCAATCCCAGCTCCAACCACAAAAAGAGATATAAGAAAATTATTAGGACTATTTGGTTATTGCAAGCTATGGATAGAAAAATATTCCCAAAGTGTTAAATTTCTCTATGAGAAGTTAGTCCAACCTGAACCTGTAAAATGGACTGACAAGGATGAAGAACAATTGAAAGACCTAAAGACAAAATTGTCTTCAGCCCCTGTCCTGAGTCTCCCAGACCTTAAGAAAAAGTTTGACCTATTCATTAACTCTGAAGGGGCAATAGCTTATGGAGTATTAACCCAAGAATGGGGAGGACACAAAAAGCCTGTCGCATATCTTTCCAAACTTTTGGATCCAGTTGCAAGAGGGTGGCCGGCTTGCCTCCAGGCTGTAGCAGCCACAGCTGTTCTTGTGGAGGAAGCACAAAAGCTGACACTGCAGGGAAAAATCATTGCACACACACCCCATGATCTCAGGACAGTGTTGAGCCAAAGGGCTCAACAATGGCTGACTGACTCTAGAATTTTAAAATATGAAGTAATTTTAACCGGCACCAGTGATTTGGAGCTAATCACATCAAAAAGTCTAAATCCTGCCCAGTTCCTCTCAGGGGAACCCACACCAAACTTAGAGCACAATTGCCTGGAAATCATAGATTTACAAACAAAAGTAAGGGAAGATCTTGAAGATACACCTCTACCATGTGGGAAGGTGCTATTTATTGATGGATCATCTAGGGTGACAGAGGGAAAGAGAATATCAGGCTATGCAATAGTCGAAGGTACAGAAAGGGACAATTTAAAAGTTATAGAAAAAGAAAAACTGCCCCCCCATTGGTCTGCCCAGTGTTGTGAAATCTATGCCCTCAAGAGGGGATTAGATTTATTAGAACAAGACCAAGGTACAATCTACACAGACTCGAGATATGCATTTGGAATAGTACACACATTTGGAAAAATCTGGGAAGAAAGAGGCTACCTAAATTCAAAGGGGAAAAATCTGATACATAAAGAATTAATTAAATTGGTATTAGAATCTCTTATGAAGCCCCAAGAAATAGCAATTGTACATGTCAAGGGACATCAAAAAAAGGACACATTTGAAGGAAAGGGCAACCAAGTAGCTGATCAAGCAGCCAAAGTAGCAGCTCAAAA
Source organism: Sylvia atricapilla (assembly GCF_009819655.1). Classification (NCBI taxonomy): domain Eukaryota; kingdom Metazoa; phylum Chordata; class Aves; order Passeriformes; family Sylviidae; genus Sylvia; species Sylvia atricapilla. Next base: position 6,259,839 of record NC_089173.1, on the reverse strand, counting down.
GCTGGGAGAACCAATAAAAATTCTTACTTTAAATGATGTACCAGCTAACAAAGTTAGTGAACCCATGTATGATGAAAATGAATTAAAAGAAATAAAAAAGTTAGGTTTACACCAAGGGAAGCGGGGGGAATGGCTGACCCCAGATGGAAGAACATTCCTAAATAAAGCAATAGCTCAAAAAATACTGGCAGAAATCCACAGCTTAACCCACTGGGGCACCCAAGGGTTGTGTGATCATTTCCTGAGGGAAAACCTATGTGTTGGAATCTATAACCTGGCCAAAGCAGTTACTGAAGGATGCCTAATTTGTCAAAAAGTAAATCAAAAAGTAATAAAAAAGCCCACACCAGGAGGAAGACAAATAGCATTAAGACCCTTTCAAAGTATACAAATAGACTTCACAGAAATGCCTCCAGTACAGGGATATAAGCACCTTTTGGTTATAGTTGATCACTTAACGCATTGGATAGAAGCCTTCCCTACAAAAAGGGAAACAGCACAAGTAGTAATAAAAATACTATTAGAACACATCATCCCCCGATATGGACTGGTAAATAACATCGATTCAGACAGAGGCCCCCACTTTGTAGCACAAGTCCTGCATGATGTTGTTAAAGCCTTGGGAATTAAATGGCAGTTGCATACACCCTGGCATCCCCAAAGCTCGGGGAGAGTTGAGAGGATGAATAAAACCCTCAAAAATGTATTGACTAAATTGATAACAGAAACTGGAATGAATTGGCTAAAATGTCTGCCCCTAGCACTCTTGAGAATCCAAGTTCGGTCAAGGTCAGACATAGGAGCTTCACCATATGAGATGATGTTTGGACTCCCTTTCTTACTAACTCCTTACAGCACTGCAAATTATTTAGAAGGGGAGGCAGCCACTCAAGAATATATTCAAACAATTGGAAAAACATTGGCCGATCTTAAGAGAAGAGGGTATCTTCCTCAAACCTCCCCCTTAGATGCAGATGTACACCAAATAAAGCCAGGGGACTGGGTCCTAATTAAATCTTGGAATACCACTCCACTAACTCCCAAATTCGAAGGTCCATTCCAGGTCCTGCTCACAACCCACACTGCAGTGAGAACCCAAGAAAAGGGCTGGACACACATATCCCGAATAAAAGGACCATTGCCACTTCCCAGTGACTCTGTTACCCCAGCAGAGACTCCCTCTGAATGGACTACCATTAGAGATCCAAACACACTTAAAATAACCTTCAAGAAACGACCAAAGCCCAATTAGATCATAAAATGTTCTCTGTAAGTTGTTGTTCTAAGTTATTATAAAGTGTTAAAAAGGTTGTGATAATAATATCATTACAGATCTCTTATAGGGCACACCACAGAAAGCCTAATCAAAAACTGAACAAGTGGGAGCACACTGAAAGAAACTCCATAAGGCCAGCTAAATAACTTCCCCAACCCAAGAGGCAAGACCAGGTGAGATCGAGATAATGGTTCATACTGGACTCTTGGGAGGACTAATTATAGTCCTATTGATGAGCAAACCCACCGAAGGAGCATGCTCTAAGAATGACTATCCCACTTCCCTAACCCAAGAGGCAAGACCAGGTGAGATCGAGATAATGGTTCATACTGGACTCTTGGGAGGACTAATTATAGTCCCATTAATAAGCAAACATGCCAAAGGAACATGCTCTAGGGGCTACCATCTCATCTATGATGAAGAGAATCTGCAGTCCCTTATAAGAGTTCACACTCATGTGAGTCCCACGTGTTTTAATATAACCCAAGTATCTACTTGCCGAAAAAATGAAAAACAATATTGGATGGTAAAAATTGCTGCAACGTTTATGCAGCACCTAACTAGAGAGTGCCCTATAAGAGAATTGTTTTACCAAAAAAAATTAGACAATCCAAAGGGAGTTGCAAATTTAATAAAAGAAAAGCCACTGAATGAAATTGATGAGCCCCTTAATAAAAACTTACCTATTGACTTATTTATTGTAATAAGCATCCTTGCCAGCTTTCTACTCCTTCCCTGCATATTCCCCTGTTTAATTCGAACTGCAACCATTCAAGCAAGCCCCAAACCTACTGAAATAAGACTAGAACCCCAAACTGAAGAACTGAATAAAGCCAAAAGAATATATAACCAATACCAGAAATTAAAAAAGATATACTCCCATGAATCAAAAACTGCCAATTGATGCGGGCAAAGGCCCGATCAAAGAAATAGAGGGGGGACTGAAATGAATAAAATGTAAGAGATTCCCATTTTCTTACACAGTCTGCCATTTGTTAAAAAGTTGTACTGTTTCAAATATTATGCCAGTTGTAAACCGGTCTGTTAAGCTGTTTGTACCAAAGTTTGTACCCTCAAAAATCTTATTCCAAGTTGTATACCCCCTCTAAAACCCCGGGGTCCCCCCCCCCTTCCGTCGGGCTAGGCTGTCGCCGTTCCCTGCCGGCTCCTCGAGCTGCTGGCCCCGCCTAATAGGAAAATCCAAGGACTTCCATGGTGCATCGCTCCAAAACCGAAGTACAGTTGCCGGCAAGCGGACCCAAAAGCCGCGACCCAGCACCAAATCCAGGTAAAAAGGGAGGCACTACAACACCGAGAAGACCCTCAGCTACCTAAAGACTGAATTCTGCTTCTGCCGCCTCGCCACGACCACAAAGGGACTGGGAAGAAGTGACACCCCTAGACCACACGAGCCCAGTTGGGTTGCCGGGGATTCCCGCGAGATCGGAGCTCCCGACTTTGCTGCGGCGAGAGCAGAAGGTCCGACTGACACCTGATCCTCAGCGGCGACAGGAGCGAGGGCGGCGACAGGAGCAGCGGCGGCGCAGGCGACCCCTCGAGTTCCCCCTTTAAAGAGCTGACTAATAAAGGCTTTTCAAAGGAGCAGGTCTCCTGGCCCGTTTATAACACCTCCCAGGGCCAGCTCGTCCATGGATGGGCAGCAGCAACTGCTGCTCAGGGCCTTGAGGGGAGTGGGAAGCTCCAGGGATGGCAATGCCTTGGCAGTGCTGGCATTAGGAGGGAGAGGATGGGTGGAACAGGGAGAGCACCCTGTCAGCACCAGTGCCACTAGCACATCCCCAGCACATGGAGCCAATGTTCCAGGAATCCTGGGGGTGTCTCTGCCCCCTGCTCCCCCACACCAGAGCTCATCCTGAACCCCACAGCAGCCTCGATGTCCCATCTGAGTCTGGCCTCAAACTGGAGCTGGAAGTGCTGCAGATCCATCATTCCCTGCTCACCTTCCTCCAAGGGGCTTTGAGCTTCCAATCCCATAACCAGGTCATACAGGTGCTTCCCATATGGGCTCCCCTTCCATGGGGGTTCCATCCTGGCCATGGCACACAGTGGCACCACTCCTACACCCAAGGTGACCCTGGCATCCTGATTCCCCAAACACTCCTGCACCAGGGACATGGTTACCCCCAGCATCCCAATCCCCCCAAATGCTCCAGCTCTGCCAGCCTGGCAGCCACCCCACTCCCAAATGGGATCCAGTCAAGGGCGAGTTAATAAACTTGACAAAAAGCTCCTTTATGTGAAATAATTAAAATAACTCCTCCAGTCCTGATGGACATCCAAAACCATCAGCAGCTCTGCAGCTTTAATGAACTTTTCAGATCCAGAGGCTCCTGGGTAGGATTCTGCTGATCCCTCACTGCCACCTGGCCCCTGGGAGCAGAGCAGAGCCACTGCACGGCCTCAGCTCCCATGTTCCGGTGGGCACTGGCAGCAGGGTTTGATGTCCCCTCCTGCCACAGACAGGGACAAGGGTGCTCCCAACCAAACCTTTCCCAGCACAGGGACTTCTGCAGGATCTTGCACTGGGGTGGATCAGGAGGCAAAGCAGGTCCAGCACATCCCTGCCCTGTGGAAACCCCTTCTGCAGCTGCCTTGGGACACATATGGAGCACCAGGAGTGATCCCGCGGGGCTGGCAGGCTCTGCACCCCCCAGTCCATGCTGGTCCCACCCGGAGCAGCCCCAGAGCCAGAGGGACCCTCCCGCACTCCCGCTCCTGGCCGGGGGTGGGTTCCAGGAACCTGTTAAAGCCCTTTACCCTTTTCTGGGAGGTCCCAGCACATTTGGCACTTCCAGTTCTCCCTGCAGGCATCAGGGCCCAGCGAAGCTGTTTAGAATTAAAAAGCCTTATTTCATTCCCACTGGGATCAAAGCAGGCAGATAGGGAGGATTTTCAAACCAGCAAACCACATTTGAGTCCGGCTGGTGCACCTCGGGGCTCCCCCATCCTGACCCCCATCCCGGCATTCCCTGCTCACTCCAGCAGGCTCTTGGCATGGTCCCAAAGGTTCTGGTTGTGCCCAAGCAGCTCCAAACTCTCCTGCTGTGTTCTAAGGCTCACCTCACCCCTCCAGGTTGGATGAATTTTCTCCAACCTCTCTTGGTTGGTGCCTCAGCTCCATTTTAACTCTGAAATCTCATGAACCAGACCCATTCCCTCCCATACCCCTGTGGTCACCCCAGAATCCAGTACCCACAATTCCTGACAGGAAAACCTGGACTGGAGCAGGTGTGGTTTGCACCAGGCAGGAACTTCCATGGTTCCATCCTCTCCTAAAGCAACTCTACGGTGAGGAGGAGCTGGCTTCACTCCCTTCCTGCTTTTCCCTGTGCTTGTCTGGAGCTCATCCTGCCAGCAATGGGTCATCCCTGTCCTGTGCCACCCAACCAGCCACTCCCAATAGGCTCTGCCTGCTCCAGAGCACAGGAGCAGCCCCTCAAGCCTTAGGGGAATCCAGTGGCCCCCAGGAGACTCCAGCTGCAGGGACAGAGCCATGGAAACACAGAATCATTTGGATTGGAAAAGACCTTTAAGATCACCAGGTCCAACCATATCCATGGAGTGCCTAACCGTATCCAATCATATCCAACCCTGAGTTCATCCAATCCTGAGTCCATGCTGTAAATATTGGACAAATGTTGGGATTTTTTTAGAGAGTGTTATATTTGGATTGATTGAGGGTGAGCAATTCCAGACTGGGCCCTTTGGCCTGCAGGCCCTGTGGGCCCCTGAGCCCATAGGGCCTGCAGGCCACAGTGACGCAGTTAGAAACTCACAGTTTATATTAAGGTGTTTTGGGAAGTAATGGGTTTCTAAATGTAGAATTGTAGTTCTGACACTTGAGCCACCTTAAGACTTAGATAAATAAGGGTTGTTTGCATTCTTTGTATAGCCTGTAACTGTAAACTATGTAGTGAACCTATATAACTCGCCACGGGCTGAAAATAAAGGGGAATTCAACATGGTGGCCGCATTGGTTTAGACATGTCGTCTGTTCTGTCTGATCTCCTAATAGTCAGGGACCCTTGCTACAGACAAAAATCTCCAAACTTTTCCTGACCAAACCAAACCCATCAGGTCCTTCCGGGACCAGCCAGTGAGGATCTGTCCCAGCCAACCCTTCCCAGATCTCTTCAGCTCAGGCTGCAGTTTCAAACCTGGGGCAGAAATAAAGCCCACGGGAGACAGCCAGGATTCCATAGGAAAAAAACCCCTTTTATTTAACAATATATCAGGTTCCATCATGGTTCCATGGAGTTCAGCTGCCACAGAGCTGTTACCAATGCTGATGATATGCTACTGGGTGGGAGAGCTGGGAGAAGGCAAAAGGAATCAAAACCAGGAACATGACATGAAGAAAGAAGATCTGCAGCGCCGGGAGCGTGGCCAAGGGGATCCCGGCACCACTGGAGGCCCACCAGGAGCCAAGGATGATCAACCAGCGTAGGGACACTGAGATCAGAGCCAGGATGTGCCCCTGCAGCTGAGGAAATGCTGGCACAGAGGAGCCTTGTTCCCTCTGTGCCCAGTTCCCCGCATGGTGTCCAACCATTCCCACTCGGCCCAAGCCCCGTCCCATGTGCCCTACACCAAGAGCACATCTGGGCTCCAGCTCTGTATCCACCTCTTGGCTAAGGGCAGTGGAGGGTGGACAGGGAAAATCAGGCAGCCCAGCTGCTCCAGAGGTACCATGGCACAGGGGTGGGGCAGCGGCAGCCCCGGCTGGTTGATGGCAGGGCTAGGCCCCTCGGGACAGGGGACAGCACAGATGTGACATTGTGGGATGTGGAGGTGGCACAGCTCTGAAATGTTGGAGAGCAGTGAGGATGCGCAGGGGCGCGGCGCTGCCGGGATGGAGAGAGTGATGTCCATCCCTGCTCCAGCACCTCTGGAACCTCCCAGGAACCCTCTGCCGATATAATGCAGGTTCGCAGCCTAGCTCCTGGGAGCAACTGGGAGAACTGGGGGCTCCCTGATGCCTTCCAGCTGCCCATGACAAGTGCCACATGACACTGAAGATGGCTCCAGGCACAGCCACCACTCCTGGGCAGGGACCCTGCACTGAGGTGGGCACAGCTGAGGAGAAGCCACCCCAGCCCAGGCACCAAGAAGAGATGGGGCCATGGTGAGCTGACAGTTGGCAAACAAAGTAGGCAAATAGAAAACAGGGATAGTTGGGAAAGGGATCTGTACTAGGAGCAGGTCCACAGGCCCAGAAAAGCAGAGCATGATCTCAGGATGGTGCATTGAGTTCTGCATCCCCAAGTCAGGGATTTTTTGGTCAAAGATAAGAAAACAGATAAATTTGATGCTCCTTTAAGTCATCATGTGTCCCCAAGTCTCTGCCCATGGCCAGGGCAGGGCTCAGAGCTCTTGGACTCACAGGGAATGAGCCACAGATTCCAGGATGGAATAGAAGAATCCCAGATTCCTGCCTCACTCTCTGCTTGGAGCCCATCTGATCCTGCATTATATTGAGGGCAGGTCCCCAGTCCCGATCCTGGCAGTTCCCACACTCCAGCACAGCCCACAGGCTCTGGGCTGAGCACTATGACAATGTTTTACATCCATTCTTGTGGTTAAAATTTCTTTTTTGGTTTCATCTTTTTTTAAGTTCTCATTTGTTTTTCTAAGAAAAAGCAACCAGAAAATATTTCAGAGTTTATACAAAACATCTTTACATTATTTCTTCCAAAAAAGACTAGTATTTACACAAACAAAAGGGAGAGGGAAACAGGACTTTAAAAAAAAAAAAAAAAAAAAAAAGAAAAAGAAAGATGAATCAAATATCAAATTTCAATGCTTTCCATGAAAAGAACCCAAGGGACATGCTCTGATCCAGGACCCAGCAGCCCGAGGTCCTCAGCAAAAACCAAGAGTTCTGATTTCACCCTTTGTTCACATATTTACAAGGTTTTGCACCTGTTCCCAGCAGCAGGAGTGGGACTGGAAGCCACCAGCACTGTCAGATCACTTGGTACAACCCGTGGCCAGACTCTGTCCCTTCTCCACCAAAACCAAACCAAAACTATATCGTCCCCTCACTTCCCTCTCTACTCCGGCCACTACTCTTAAGGGATTCCACTGTCAGTCACCATCACCACTGCCACCACCACCCAGCAGGACTCTGTCCACTTTGGGAAACACAGGGTAAGGTTTGGCAGAGGGAAGAGGGAAAGGGGATTTTTTTAAGATACAATTCTCTGGGATTTCCCATCGGAGAATGGGGGTCCTGGTGGGGGCAGCTCCCAGGCTAGGATGAGCAGTGGATCCCACAGAGGAGAGAGGGATGGAAGGTGCTACACAGGGAAGCAGCTCTGGGATGAGGAAATGGGGGGAGTACCTGCTGGGGCGTCTCTCCCGAGGGAAGCAGCTGGTTTGAGGCCCTGGAAGCAGAACCACCTCAGGATGCTGAGGGCAGGAGGGGAGCTGGGACACCCTGCTCTGCTCCAGCCCAAACTCCTGCCCTAAACTACAAACCCAACAATGTGACACCACAGGTTGCTCCCATCCCACTCAGGGACAAACCTCAGAGCAGCAGCTGGGCCACCAAATCCCCTCGGGGCCACCAGATCCTCCCAGGCCACAGACCCCCCCCATCCCTGCTCTGCCCCCGCCCGCCCCTTGTCAAGGCACTTTAGCAGAGCAGCTCCCTTGCTCTTTGGGCACTTCCTAACGCAGGATTTGGGACCCTGGGGACAGGCGGGAACAGTCTAGGCAGGAGCAGCCCCACTGGCCCCACTCCTGCTCCCTGAGCAAAAGCAACTACTGCTGGAAGGAAAAGAAAGTGAGGAAGGGGGGGACAGCCTGAGGACAGGCAGCGACAGGGCACCGCCAACCCTGCTGAGCTCATTGGCATCAGCCGCAGTGCGGGCGGCTCCTCCTGGGAAGAGGAAGCTGGGAATAATCCCACCAGACAGGCTCAACCCCATTCAGGAGATGGGCAAGGCAACGGCAGAAGAGCCCGGGCTGTGGGAGCCCCGGGAGGTGGCAGGACAGGGAATGCTCCTGATCCAGGAGCAGGGTGGGGAACAGGCATAGCGGGGGCTGGTCCCCAAAGCAGGTCCTGCTGAGGGGAACTGGATTCTTCAGGTAAACCAGGAGGGTGGAAAAGCCTTTGGCTCAGCTCCCAACTAACCAACCAAGCCAAGCCTGGTGCTCCAGCCTCTTGGGGGCTTCCAGCCCCAAGCACCAACCTCCTCCTGACACTCCTGGCACAAGCTGCAGGTTGGGAACCTTTGTTTTCCAGTTTTCCTTTCCAAGGACAACCACCTGCAGTATGCCCAGCTTGGGAGGGGGCTGCAGCTTCTGCTTGCCACCACCTACTTTGCCTCCAGCAGGCTCAGCCCCAGCCCAATAGAAAGCCAAAGGCTTTTTCCCACAGTGGGATGCTCCAGAGGGGTCAGGAAGAGCTGCCAGGCCACAGCTGCTCCACGTGGGGCAGGAGCAGTGTCTGGCCCCTCATGCACTGAATGCTTGGGAGAGGGTGGTGGAGATAAAATTTTTGGTTTTCTTTCTTTCTTTCTTTCTTTCTTTTTATAAAGACACTAAAACAAGAGTCAACAGCTATGAACACAAAAGTTTCCAGGGGCAGTGGGAGGAGTGGGATCTGCCCCGTGGCCAGCAGGATCATGTGCTGGAAGGAGGTGACAGCATGTGCCCAGAGGCAGCAGGCCAGAGTCCTGCCTGGAATTCACAAAAATAAAAATGTTACAAAAAAATTAAAATAATAATAATAATAGTAGTAGTACTAAATCGGGTTTGCCAGCTTCCTCCCTGCATAGTTATCTGCATTTTGGCACCTTGGCAAAGCATCCTCCTCATCATCCCCCTGTGTGCTTGCTGCTCCTGGGACCAAGGCCCCAGCGTCGCTCCAGGCTCCTAGACCCTGCAGCGCTGGCGGGCACTTCCTGCAAGGCCAGAGGGGTGACACGGGGAAATCCCAAACCACAAAGGGGAGGTGGAGTCTCTGGGTTTGCCAGTGGTGTCCTGAGCACATAAAGGCACAGCACCTGCCCCCCATGGCCGGCCACAGTCTGGAGAAGAAGAGGAGAAGGCTGAAGGCTCACCCTCAGAGTCTCGGGATTACAGAAGTTGAGAACTACAAAACTAAATACAAAGGGGAGAATCAGCACATGCATGTTGAGCCCTCTGTTCCCTGGTGCCGCTCCCGGCACTGCCCGTGCCGTGCCGGGGGGGGGGGGGGGGGGGGGGGGGGAGGGCGTTTCGCTTCCTCCCTGTTGCACCAGCCCCGCGCCTGGCGCTCCCGCACTGCTCCATCGGCCATTCCCAGGCTGCTCCTCACACCTTGTAGTAAATGTTGGCTGGGCTCTGCGGGGGCATCTCCTGCATGATGCAGATGGGGTGCCCGTAGTCCCCGCTCACCTTCTCGTAGTGCGAGCAGTAGTTGTTCTCTGTAGTCCGTAAGGGGATGATGATGTCGCTGGGTTCCGAGCCCGCATTCCCGCTGCATTTGGGGCTGGCCAAGGTGCTGAGGGACAAGGCTGTGGCTCGCTGCTGTGTGTGCTTCCAGTGCCGCTTGCGGATCTTGATCGGAAGCACAACAAGGAAGATGATTATGAGGATGAAGATGATGCAGCCGGCACCAATGGCCACGAACACGGCCACCTTGGAGCTCAGGAAGCCATTGCTGGGACCTTGGGTCTCCTGGCCGTCCTGGTTGACAGAGCCTGCAAGGCAAGGGGAGACGGGGTTCAGAGAGGCAGAAAGATCTGTGTTCTGTCCATGCATGGATCACACCTGTGGAGCAGAGGGATGAGTTGCCCATTGGAGCCCCTCTCTGCCCCCCAAACTCAGCACAACATTCTCCTGCCATGCTCCCAAGGAGGGAAGCCCCTCACCTCTAAGGGGATGGCACTTGCTCTCCACCTTCCCACCTCAGTCAGACCCACACATCCCTGGGAAGGACTGGGCAGGGTAGTCAGGAGCCCCAGGCATCCACAGAGGGGGCACAACACACCCTGTCCCCCACCCTGCACCACTGCTCTCCTTCCCATCTCCCAGCCTATGGAGCAGAGTGTTAATCATGTCCAGGTGACACTATTCCAGACCTGGGGAGCCTTCGCTCCCCACAACAGACTGGGATGCCCTGGTGAACGTGGGCTCTGATACTCAGACCCCCCCCAGTCTCCAATTACTGACCCCTGGGTCGGGGTAGCCACAGTCCCTGTGGGGGCAGCACTCAGAGGTCGATCCAGGCAGGAAGAAAAGAGAGGCTCTTCCCAGCTTCATCTGATTCCACTTTGCTCTCAGAGGGGTCAGGAACTCAGGAAACCACCTTCAAAGGGCTCTCACACCCAAGGACCTCACCTCCTCCAAGCCCTCTTTGATGTACTGTGAGGAACACATGGGAGGAAGAGGAGGAGGAAGAGTGCTGAAACAGCACTTCCCTGCCAAGCTCTGCCAGGAGCTGGGAAAACAAACCCAAGCTGCTCTGCACCCTAGGCTCGGGACAGCATAGATGGGCACAACACTTATGGCAAACCCATCCAGATCCTGGATCCGGAGAGTCTGGTATCCCTGGGGTCCAAGCAACAAGCTCAACTTGGAGGGGCTTCATTGGCTCCACAGCAGGCAGAGCCCCATCCCTCTCCTGGGGATCCCTGGAATACCCACCTGCCTTGCCGGGCTCCTCCACCACTGGGACCTTGCTGTGCGGGCTCTGTGTGACAATCTTCACATTGTTATCCAACTCCTTGCTCGGCCAACTTGTCATCAGCTGCTCAGGGATCACCGTGTTTGGATCTGGGAAAGGGGAAGGGAGGGATAGATGAGAAGCCTTGATCCAACCCGGAAGGTAGCAGCTTGTTCCCCCTAAAGAAGTGCCCCCAATTTTCAGCCACTGCCATGGGGCACAGGAGCACTGGAAGATGCCGAGAGCAACAGAGCAAGGCTGATCTGCTCTAGGGCTTATGGGAAGCAGGTCTCCACCCTAATTCCCTGCTTTGCTGTTTTCAGAGCTCCCATGCGTGGGCTGGGACAGGTTTCTTGCTCAGGCAGTGGGAGGAAGTGTAGGGCAGGCAGGAGGCCAAGGCTGCAGCACAGCTTCGCCTGTTTATTATAAATATTTGCCCCAATGTGCAAACACAATAATCAGAAGCACAATCGGGAGCTGCGCATCCAAGTCGGGGCCGAAACGAGCCCAGGGCATTGCTGGGGCTGGGAAGCAGCTTGGGATGGAGGTGGTGGGGTGCAGGAGCTCCAGGAGAAGAGTCCATTGGTGATATCCCTGGTGTCCCACTGCCACCAGAGTCCCCACAGCCTGGTGGCCTCCACAGCTGAGAGACAGTAAGCCAAATCCCTGATGCCTGGCCAGCTAAAATCCCCCCTTGCATGCCCAGGAAGTCGCAGGGGTACTGCCTGTTCCAGCCCCCCTCCCCCAGAGGCACTCGCAGGGCTCATGGGTCCTGTGTGGCGCTCACTTCCTGCCAGGATACAGCCCACGAAGTAACTGGGAACAATCGCTCCCTTTCAATCCCAGTGCTCCACACATATGTCATGTTGGCAAGAGAAAAACAGCAGGAAGAAAGATCCTAAAAATGCAATTCTGCTGAACCAACCCAGGAGTGCTCCCAGGAGCAGCTGGCCTGGCCTCAGTTTCCCTAGAGTCTTGAATTCCCACATCCCCCAGAGGAACAGGGACCCTGGTTCAGGGGGCAGCAGGAGACCTCAGGGAACAGGAAGACTCACCCTGCCCCACTTTCATGACAATCTTCATGGAGCGTGTCTGGCAGACCCCTCCTTCCCGGTTCTCCAAGCCATCCAGTGTGCCATTGGAAGTGGCTGCAAGAAAAGAGAGGGAATGTTAGACAGGTTCCCAGGAGCTGGAAGGGCACTGCTGAGCAGCTCTTTGCTGCTGCCTGGCATTACTGTGCAGGTCTCCACTGTCCCCTGGCACTGCCAGGCAGGTGTCCCCCCCCCATCCCCAGGCAGGTCCTCACTGTCCCCTGGCACTGCCAAGCAGGTCCCAGCTATCCCCTGGCACCTCCTACCCCAGGGATTCACTCCTGACCCCCCCATTACAGCCGCATCTTCACACCCCAATCCGGAGCCCACCAAATTCCCAGCTCCTGCCCCTTCTAAAGCTGCCTGCAGCAGTAAGGGCATGATCCCTGTGACTTCCTCTCACTGCCACATCCACACAAGTGAGCCATTCTCCATGCCTGCACCCTCCTCCTCCTTTAATTCCTGGATAATTTTCTTTGCTGCTGGTGCATAATGGGAACACTTGCATATGCACAGTTTAAATTATACATCTGTAATTACACCCTGTGCCTCAGTGAAGAATGTAAACTCAGAGCCTCAGTGGGCTCTGGGGGCTCTAATTGCAGGACAGAAGTCACTTAAATTCACATTAACTTTTCGCTGGAGCCGGCACAGAGTTTTCAGCCCTTGGATCCCATGGGAGCACAGGGAAGGTCCCCCATCCTCCAGCCCTCTGTGGGGCTCAGGGCAGGAGGGACATGAGAGAATAAACCCAAACATGAGGATTTCAGGATTAAGCACTTAAATATCAGATTCTGCTAAACAGACACAAAAAACTGGTTTCTGACCCCACCAAGGCCCTGGATGTGGCCACTGCGCCTGGCATAGAGTTGGATATACCCAGGGACCAGGATGGTTCCCACCCCGTCACCTCCCTCCATCGCAGCAAACACAAATCATCCCAGTGCTCCACCAAATCCAACCACAGGGATCAATTCATCCAGGGAAGCAGGGAAGCCCGGGAGGAGCTCAGCAACAGCTTGAGGAAGGCAATGCAATGGAGAATCATGGAGTCCAGGGATAGTTTTCCAGACACAAGGCAGGACTTGGCCAGCACAACGCAGCCAACACTTCCCTGAGCCTCAAGGCCAAAGCTCAGCCCCGGGGTTTCAGGTTCCCTGTGCAGCCCAATTCCTGCCTCCATCTCGCAAAAAGCAGGTCTGGGAAGGCAGGTGACTGACAGAAATTTGGGATGAATCCATTGGACTCTGCTGGGTGTTGGTGAGGGGACAGGTAGAGGCTGGAATAGAGAGCAAGATCATCCTTCCACATTCCCCTTCCCACAGCAGGAGGTTGAGTGCCTCCATGAGCCTCCATGCTGGGATACTCTGGAAAGCACACATGCATCCCACCGGGAAGCAGGCTCCAAGTCCATCAGCTCTTTCCAAACACCTCTGTGCAATCAAGGCTCTTGCTTGAAACCCCAGCAAATGTTTTCCTAATCAAAAAGTCCTTGGGCCATTTGCTGAGTTATTGCCTCTCCTGCAGCAGGGTCCCCCCTGCCAGCAGCTCCCGGGATGGAGCTGTGCATCCAGCTGGGATCTGCTGGCGGCTGTTCCGACAGCAGCACTGTCAGCATCAAGCCCCATGCAAACGCCTGGGAATATGGAGAAACGCCCCCAACAGCCTGCACGAGTTCTCTGGAATCCAAACAGGATGGACCTGAGCTCAGACTCGCCATAAAAACACATTGGGAGTGAACTCCAGCAGAAAGCTCAGCATCCCAGTTCTCCCAGGCCAGAGGCACCAGTTTGGGGGTGAAATCAGCAGATACATCCCAGCTCACAGCTCTGAAGCAGCTCCTTGAACAGTTTCCCAGCTTCTCATCTCCATGCCATGGGTTGTTGCATCTCAAAGACTCATCCATTGAGGGAGAAGGCAGCAGTCTGTAGAAACCAGTCCCTATGAGGCCTTGTGAGGTCTGATTTATAAATAATTAACTAATTATAAAAAAATGAGGTAACAAGCAAGCGTGGTTCAAGTGGGGGAAACCAGAAGATCCCACAAAAGCAGCAGTTCCTCCAAATAACTATGGAGACATTCCATCCACAGACAACAAAAATATTAAAGATCCAAAGAGGACAGAGGGAGCAGCTGGAGCCACAGGGGTGGATGAAGGGACACAGCTGAGCATCTTTCTTCCCACCCCACACTTGGACACAAAGTTTCTTCTTGTTCTGGCCACGGAAATGATGAGGGAGAAAGTAGCTTTGAGAGGGAACCATGTGGAAAAATGAAGCAGTTGCTTGAGGGAACAAAAAAAAAAAAAAGGAAAAACATTTGTAAAACCCACAGTGATGGTCTTGGAATGGCCTCTGGAAACAAGGACATGAGCTTCCACATTCTATGTAAATCCACAATGGGCCAGAGAGAAGCTGGATGCTCCACACAGCTGGTTGGGCTTCCAAAAGTCAAAATCCTAAATCCCCAAATCCATCCAAATGGTGCAGAGTCCAGAGAGTTTGATGTGAACACGTAGGGCAGAGTGATGTGAGAGCAGCAGGTCCCTGATCCATTGGGAAAGGCTCCTCCAGCGCAATTCCCTGTGAAGCTCAGCGATGAAGAGCTTCTCCTCCCGCTCTGTTTCCTGCTTTCCCAGCAGAAGTCCCAGCAGAAAGCTCCAGGCTCAGCTCAGCCCAGCTCCAGTGGATCCAGACTGGGATCCAGGTGGCACTTGATGGATTCTCCAGGTGCCTGAGCCACTCACTGCCATGGTTAGGGCAAGCCATGGTGGCACCACCAATTCTCAGCTGCTGATGGAACCCTGAGTCAGCAACCCACAGAGGAAAATGTTAAATCCCACATTTAACAGGTTGCAGGAGAGCTGGGAGAGCCCCGAGCTGCAGAGGCAGCTGCAGGGCAGCAGCAGGAGGCAGAGCTGTGACACGATGAAGGAAGCCAGGCAGGGAGCTGGGAATACCCATGGAATAGGAAATGGCAGGTCTGAAACAACACTGTCACCTCCCCATGCCACACCAGCAAGGCTCAATCCAGCCAGCCTCAGCAACACTGAGCGTACAGGAGCACTTTCCTGCCCTATTCCATTTTGGAAGGATTTTCAGGTTGGCTGTAGGACTGGGAGAGCAAAAATAACCTCTGGCCAGTGACTTCCAAAGGCCGCTCCCAGCCCAGAGAGCCATCAGATGCTTCTGCCCTAATGGAGCATTAAGCCCTGGGCTGCTGAGTGATGAGGATTTAACAGTGATACCATTAACCATGTAATTGCTTGTCAATTTAGAGGAGATGCTCAGCCGCCATGGAAGCCAGGCAGGACCTTTGCTCCCGGAATCCCACATGCCCATCCATCCCAGAAACACATACCACAGAACTGGGACAGATGGCTGAGATCCCCAACAACCCCATGGTCCCGTCTCCAAGTCAGCAATGCCACGTGCTGTCCATGCTGCCTCCCCAGTGCCAGCACTTAGTGTCACCAGAGCTTTTCTCTCTCCCCTAAAAATATTTCAAAGGAGAACTCAGTTTTTGGCAGATGAGAGACGCTGGAAGTAATACCTGGCAAGAGATCTGGCAAGGGTCTCTTAAATGGTCAGCCTTGGCCAGATCGAGATGTTTGGTTTCTCTGCTGGATTCCCTCTAGCAGGGCTGTGTTAGGATTTGGGCCCCAAAGGCACAATTAATGTGCTGAGACTGTAGCAAATCCAAGTCTCTTTCCTTTTATTGCTCTTAATCACTCTTCCATCTGTGCAGCTGAGCCCTGCTTCAGCCCCAGCCAGGCACGGCATGGCCACAGCACAGCCACAGACCCCACTACTCCCTCACTCCCAGACCTGCACAAGGTTTGTGTTTCCATTACTTCAGGAGAGGTGGCAGCATCCCACCGGTGTCCCACAGCCTGATCCTGATTCTGCTGGAGCCACAGGACTGACCCTGGCAAGGGGCATCTGGTGCAGAGCAGCCTCAGCCCAGCCTGGACACCCCTGGGCTGAAAGCCCCTCCTGGCACAGGTGAAGCCCCTACAGGTCACCCTGGAGATGTGCCTCCCACATCTCTGGTGTGCCCAGACACTGCCAGAGATCCCTGCAGGAATCCACGAGCAGACTGCACTTCAAATAAAATCCCAGCTCCTGCCACCTCCCCTCTCCAGATCTTTCAAGCTGTTTTACACCCCCTTGGTACGAACACAGAGGTGCTCCACTGGAGCCCAACCCATCACAAGCACTGAGCTCCTTCCTCCCCATACCAACCAGGGCTGGCACCCCAGGGGACATGGAGCCACTTCCAAGTCACAGAGCAGAGGCACTCGCCTGCTCCACTGCACACCAACTCCCTGGGGCCTCCGGAGAGCACGGCTTGGTTACAGCCCCTGCTGCTGCTGCTGCTCCTCCTCCTCCCAGACGTCAAGGCCATGCAGCTTCGGCTCAGGGCATCCCTTTATTGATTCTATTAATATTAATATTGGCATCACTTCCCAGTCAGCCCCACTGTGGGGACACAAGCCCCGCACCCAGCACACATCCCCCAGCCCCTTCCCTGAGCTCCAGCACATTGGCTGGGGCTGCTGCCAGCGCTGGGGCAGGGGTCGTGTGGAGGGAGCCCATCCCACGCTGTCACACTGCCAGCAGGGCCAGCAGTCTTCTTCCAGCCTTCTCCCAGCCTTCCCCAGGCAGCTGCATCGGGAAGGGGCCCTGCAGCCTCTGAAATGCCTGTGTGAGCCAGCCCGGCCCTGTCCTGTTTCTGCACAGTGCAGGAGCTGCAAGGCTTGGGTTTCACAGCCACTCCTACCAGCTCCAGAGCTGCTCCAGAGCTGCTTCAGCCACATGGTCCAACATGGAAAGAGATGGGCCATGGGGACTGCTCCACCAGTACTGCTGACCACAGGAGGGCCACCTCTGCTCTCCTCCCTGGCATCAGGGCACTGCCAGGCCCAGGCCCATGCCATGAAGCCAACTGGGATTGCTGTGTCCCTCCCCACAGATGTACAGGGCATGTGAGGAGCCTGTCACTGCAGCCAGCCCATGGAGCACTGGGAATCTGGCCATCCCACCCCACACTCCCTGCTCCAGCAAACACAGTGGGAAAATCCCCAGTTCAAATGCACTGCTGGAAATAGGAATGAAAACCATCATATGGGGTTTGGCTGGGATGGGGTTTGGCTGGGATGGGGGTTGGCTTTTCCTGGCCAGGATCAGCACCCCCAAAATCAAGTTAAAGGGTTAAATTAGCCCCATTCCTTATAGAGAGCAGAGGGGCACACATGGTTACAGCTGGAAGAAGGGAGGACACCATCCACCACACTCATCCTCACCACCTACAGCTCCACTCTCTCCCATTCTTTCCTGAGGCAAAGGGAGAACAGGAAAACACTGAAGTATCCACTGGAAAAAGACACTTTAACCCAAGTAATGCTTAAGTGAAAAGCTAATTTCCCATTAAAACAAATTTCTGGTGGAAAATTATAACCAACCCTAATTAGTATAATAATTAAGTCACTGCTGGATTGCAGGGAACATCATCCAGGCTGGAAAGCACATCTGCTGCAGGACCACAGCTTGGTGACTCACTCAAGCCCTTTATCATCAATACTGTCTGTGTGGATGAGCTGTGGAAACTCCCAGTGTCCCCATCCTGCTTCCTGCCCAGCTCAGGGGGACCATGGCCCTAAATAAACCCTTTGTCTTTGAGTCTGTCCGTCCCTTCCAAAGAAAGAGTATGTCATTGGGAGAGGAAGGTGATATGTGCAGTCTCTGTGGTTTCCCCAAGCAACTGGAGGCAGATCAGGGTGAAAGTTCCACATAATTCCCCACCTGATGCTCTGCCAAAGTACTTTGTGGGCCCCACTGGGAGCAGGAGGGGAGGAAAGCACTTGTTGCCTTTTAACAGGGTGTAAATCTATCATGTTAGGTAGCAAAACATCTCAGAGATGACTGAGAAATCCTTTGGGAAGGGGATGGAGACAGACAGTGCCATCCCCCAGCTGCAAGGCCAAGGCCAGCTGCCCACCTGAGCTCGGGCTCCATCTGCACTCCCAGGGGCTCAGAGAAAACTTCAGGTTATCAGAGACAGAGAGGCTGACAGAGGGACAGATTGATGTGCAAATCTTGTGGAAGCTCCAGGTGCCTGGGAGAGCTCAGGCAGCCAAGGAGGTACCAGGCAGTGGGGAGGGACAGCAAGTCTGGGTGCTGTGGGACAGCCAGGAGGAAACCGCAGTGCAATTACAGGCAAACTTTGCATAACCACCAGGAACTTCTGGAACTGGGGACGTGACACTGGTGAAACTCCTGGCCTAGAATTGCAAATAATCCCCTGCCTGCAAGAGGAGCCAGCCCAGGCACTGCTTCCACCATGGCCATGCACCCATCAGAGCCCAGCTCAGAGCAGGATCACATGCGGCTCCCAGTGCTGCACCCTGTGGAGTCCCTTGTGCCATTAAAGGAATTTCCAGCTGCCCTGCCCTGGAAAAGGGAAGATTAAAGATACCCCAGGTGATAAAGAGGCTTCTCTTCCATGGATCCTTGCAGACATTGTGCAGTCTTCTCTTGGGGTTTCACAAGTCCGTCACTCACCCCATGGCATCCCCTTTCCCTGTTTCCCCATTGGCTATGGGGCTTGGTGTCCTGTTCCTCTCTTCTCTAAGGTCACTTGCCCTCTGCCCTGGCCCTTGTACCACCCATGAACCTGAGACCCTATATAACTGAGGAAAACCACATGGTCCCTCTCTCTGGCTCCGGATTCACCTTCGGCACACTGGAATAAACACTTGCTGGAAATCGATTTGGGGCTGGGAGCCTTCTGCCTCTCTGCTGAGCTAGCCTGGTAATGTGTGTGGATGTGTGAGCTTGATCACTGCCTGAATACTTCTTAAGCAGTTTCTCTATGGAGAGGCTGACTGGGGTATAGAAAGGCATAGCTGCACTCTGAAAAGACACACTGTTACAAATGGTGCACTCACGTGGTTGCTTGAACCTCAGAGCTTTTCATTAGCTCTCTGGCAAGCGTCTCCAAAACCTCGGTCTGGATTTTAAGTTGCTTTCAAGTACCACCGCCCCAAGAGAAAAAATCCAATTTTTCTGGAACAATTCTCTGGGGGAAAAAACCAACAACCTTCCTTTTAAGGAAGACTGGTTTCCTTCAGCATAACTTCCACGTGATTCATTTTTTGTCCCACTGGAAAGGTGAGTATTTTCTGGGTGAGGTCACCTGTTGACAGGGGCTCTGAATTATAGTGGGAAGCTGGATAGGAGCAGCGTACGTCAAACCAATGTGGTTAAGCATAGCGTTCTCCATTTATTCTCCCTCAAATGGTGGGTTATATATTTTTCAGGATGGTTTACAATGACAGGTCATAAAAAGAATGCAAACAAACATTGTTTAGCTTATTCTTTAAGGTGGCTGAAATGTTCACACTACAAAACTATATCTATCAACTTCTAGAAATCCACTATTTCCATGTGTACACCTTAACATGATTTTCCAGCTGCGACACAGCACAGGCCTGCATTGGGGCCCAGGCTGGGTAGCTCAAACCCCAATGCCAATATCTGCAACAGTCACCCTTTTATTTTTTATTTTTTTCTTTCTTTCTTTTTAAGTCATGTGGAGGGGGAGGGCTCTATGAGGGATAAATTACCCTGGGAGCAGCAAGAAGCTTTTTCCCTTGTATATAATGCCCTGGTTAGAAACAGTGTTATTTTCTCAAAAGGGGATCTAAAACTTCTTTTTCGTTGGGCTTTTAAATATATTCCGGGTATTACTTCTGAGTCTGTCCTATCTTTAGAATTTTGGGATAAAGTGGGAAATCTTTATATACTATACAGGTTCAAGGGGATTTTCATGTTGGAAAATTCTATCCACTCTATCATTCTATCTATGTAGTGATTAAAGATTTGGGAAAGGGTTCTAAAATTTCTAAATCCCCTCCCCAGCGAATGTGTACCTACCCCTCTGTTTCTCCCCCCTCACCTCGTTGAGAGGGGTCTGAAAATAGAAACATCTTAAAATCAACTCAGGACTGCTACCAGCTTCCTGGTATTTCCAGCTCCTTCCTACCCGATTTCGAGGCTAGTACTGGCCAGGCTAGCTTTGATACTACCCTTCACCCCTGCCCTAAACCCATTTACCCTTCACTTCCACCTTCTTCTATGAGAAATTATGAAGCCGGTCATGTAGCCGATTCTGCTGTTTTAAAAGAACTCACATGAATTTTACCTTCATTGCTATCTCAGAATGGCATCTGGGACCCCCCTCCACCCTTCCCCTCCCCACCATGTGGTCCCATTCCCGTGGCGGGTCTCGTTCCTGAGGTGGGAGTCCCCTCTGGGGCTGGCTCCGCCCTTGTCACCGCCTCTGTGCCACCCCTCCCTGCCCCCATGGTGGCCCCTCCCCCTGCACTGTCCCCTCCCCCCCTGCCCACATCCCCTGTGAGGGGCACTGCCCTCAGCCCTGCCCCTGTCTCAAATTCCCCAGTTCCCACAGACACCCCCCCCCCCCCCTCATCTCTGGGTCTCGCCCCCATGCAGGGTCCTGTTTTTGCTGTGGAAGTTCCCCTCGAGGCAGGGGCTGCCCTCATCACTGCCTCCGCTCTGAGTTTCCCTGCCCCTAATCACGCCCCCGCTTTGGGTTTCCCTGCTCCCCCTCCTGCCTCCCGGTGCTGCTCCGGTCTCGAGTCCCCCTGCTCCAGCCCCTCCACTCTAACCCGCCCCACCCGCACCAGACCCCAGTTCCCTGCCATGTGCTATCACCCCTGCGGCTCCACCCTGTCCCCTCCCCAGTCTCCCTCCCACCTGTGTCTTCCCTCCCGGCCCTGCCAGAAAACTCGGGTCCTCCTGCGCCGGGTCCGCCCTACCCCCTGCCAAGCGCCGGTGTCCTCCTCCCCCCACTCGGTTTTGTGGTTGCTCCTTCAGACCCTGCCCCCCACCCCACACCCCCTCCGCTTGCCGTGGTTCTCTCTTCCTGTGGGACACTCACGATCCCTTCTCACAATCCCAGCACTGGACCTGGGATTCAACCTACTTGCACACAACGCAGTTCAGACACTGAAGGCTCTAGTCGCCAGAGTAAGCACCGAAGCTCTCGGGCTTCAGTTATCAGGTCCCCTTCCTCCTCTTCAGAAGGGAGTAATTCTTGAGATCCGGATATTGAGTTTCAGGATCACTGGACAAAAGTTAAAAAAGAAACAGCTTTGGATGGAAATTTGGAGTTTGCTGAAAAATTACAAATATTAGCTGCCCCTGTTATATACAAAAGGGGCAGAAATCCTAAATGGGACCCAATACCATATGCAGCACTCAAAGATTTATGTAAAGTCTCAAAAGAATATGGGTAAAATTCACCATATTTTGAAAATCTCTTAAAGATAACCTTTTCAACACATGTACTAGTCCCCCATGATACTAGGCATGTTATGTCCCTCCTTTTAACACCTACAGAGCTTCTTCTCTGGGAATCCATTTGGAAAAAGCGACTAAAGGCATTATTAAATAATTACAAAGTTGAACCTGGCCGAGCCCACTTCACAGTGGAGCATCTTAGTGGAAACGGTCAGTTTGATAAACCTGAAGATCAGGCCCAAGATCTACCCAAAGCTGCATTAGATGACATTAGTAATGCTGCCCAAAGTGCTCTTTTCCAAACACTAGACGGGAACACCCCACTACACAGTTTTTCTGATATTTGCCAAGGGGCAGATGAAACATGTATTAAAATTAAAGATAGATTAAAAGACACTACAGAAAAACAAGTTGACAACCCACAAGCTAGAGAGGAACTCCTCAAAAAGTTTGCAGTTTCCAATGCAAACACTGAATGTAAGAAAATCATAAGAGGACTTCCCTCAGAGCAAGAACCCACCATACAGCAAATGGTGGAAGCTTGTACATGTCTTACAACCACAGAACACGTAGTAGCCATGGCAGTCAGTAAAGGGGTATCTAAAGCCTTTGTTACACAGAATAAACAAAACATGAGGTGTTATAGGTGCGGTAAAAAAGGCCATCTCAAAGTAAAATGTGCAGAAGAGACTCTAATTAATAAGAGGATGGACAGAGCAAACGATACGTCTCAACCGATCCGGCTATCATGTGGATCTCCAGTTTATTGTTTCCGGACAGCGAGTTACATAGATTCACAATGAAATGAATAAAATGTAAGAGATTCCCATTTTCTTACACAGTCTGTCATTTGTTAAAAAGTTGTACTGTTTCAAATATTATGCCAGTTGTAACCGGTCTGTTAAGCTGTTTGTACCAAAGTTTGTACCCTCAAAAATCTTATTCCAAGTTGTATACCCCCTCTAAAACCCCGGGGTCCCCCCCCCTTCCGTCGGGCTAGGCTGTCGCCGTTCCCTGCCGGCTCCTCGAGCTGCTGGCCCCGCCTAATAGGAAAATCCAAGGACTTCCATGGTGCATTGCTCCAAAACCGAAGTACAGTTGCCGGCAAGCGGACCCAAAAGCCGCGACCCAGCACCAAATCCAGGTAAAAAGGGAGGCACTACAACACCGAGAAGACCCTCAGCTACCTAAAGACTGAATTCTGCTTCTGCCGCCTCGCCACGACCACAAAGAGACTGGGAAGAAGTGACACCCCTAGACCACACGAGCCCAGTTGGGTTGCCGGGGATTCCCGCGAGACCGGAACCCCCGACTCTGCTGCGGCGAGAGCAGAAGGTCCGACTGACACCTGATCCTCAGCGGCGACAGGAGCAGCGGCGGCGACAGGAGCAGCGGCGGCGCAGGCGACCCCTCGAGTTCCCCCTTTAAAGAGCTGACTAATAAAGGCTTTTCAAAGGAGCAGGTCTCCTGGCCCATTTATAACAATTTGGGGGCTCGCCGGGATCTAAGCCACGCCCAGAAGAGGACCAGGACGGGAAGGCGCAGCCCGACCTCGGACCTCCTGGACAGCTGGACATCCCGGACCAGAGGACGACGCTCGCCAGCCTCGTGGGACGCCACTGAGGAGCATCGGTAAGAACAACCGGTGGCGGGAGTGGAGACGAGCGAATGTGGAGTGAATGAGTGGGGGGCCGGCAGCTCGGACCTCCCAAGCGAGTTTGGACTGCTGAGTACCGCGTTTCCGCACCCCCGCGAGGGGGCCGGCCGGGAAAAGCAGGATGCGAGTGAACTGAGAGTGACTGAGGCGTCTCCAGGGGCATAGGCGCCCCCCTCTGGACGTGCGGAGGAATTTAGAGAATAAGTGGCACGTCAAAGAAGTAAGTGAAGCACGCACCACACTGGCTGAGGTTATAGCCCGGGGTGTCACAGGAGGCTAGCGCTGGCTGGGGTAGCGGCTGGAACCCTAAGGGCGGGTTGCCCAGGCTACTTTCGGGGCTTGTGAGTTGGCACTGGCTGGGGTAACTACCGGGGTGTGGGGAGAGAAAGAGAGCACTGGCTGAGGCTACAGCCCAGAGCGTCTGAGTACCGGCTGGGGTAGAAAAGATAGGCTACTTTCGGGGTGCTTTGGAGACTGGCTGGGGCAGCTGTCGGGGTGCTGGGATAAAGAGTACTGGCTGAGGCTACGGCCCAGAGCGTCTGAGTACCGGCTGGGGTAGCAAAGATAGGCTACTTTCGGGGTGCTTTGGAGACTGGCTGGGGCAGCTGTCGGGGTGCTGGGATAAAGAGTACTGGCTGAGGCTACGGCCCAGAGCGTCTGAGTACCGGCTGGGGTAGCAAAGATAGGCTGCTTTCGGGGTGCTTTGGAGACTGGCTGGGGTAGCTGTCGGGGTGCTGAGATAAAAGTCTGCATTGGTCGGGGGTATCTTGGGTACGCTTTCCGGGTTCGAGAGGTAGAACTGGTCAGGGGTGCCCAGGGAAGAGGTACGCTGTCCGGGTGCAGGGGAGTAAAGGAGTGCTTGCTAAGGGGTAGTGGCTGAGGCCCTAAGGGCGGGTCACCAGGCTACCTGTGGGGCATTCCGAGCACTGGCAGGGGTAGTGCCCAAACCCTGAGAGGGTCCCTGGGGCTACTTACGAGTGCTCAAAGAGTGAGTGAGAGTTAAAATTTGGGCTGCCCGCCTTTAAACTTGTGTATGTGTAGGGGCACCTTAAAGAAGTTTAATTAAAACAAAGTCAAATAATTTTGCTTTGTGTTGCCCTGAAGTAAAGTTTCTGTCAGGGTAAGAGCACCGTAGTTTTTATTTGAAACCCAGTGAAAATGGGGGCATACATAAGTAGAGTGGAGCCAGTTGAAGAGAGAGAGAAAAGGATAAAACAAATTCCATTGGACAGTCCACTAGGACAAATGTTAGAACTATGGGAGTTTGATGAAGCCACTAAAAGCTTGGACAGGATCAAGATGACCCATTATTGCATAGAGGCTTGGCCTAAGCTAGATTTACCTGAAAAATGGCCATGGTGTGGAACTAGAGACCCCTGGATGTGTTCACAATTAACTCAATACTTGAAATCTCGAGGAGATTCAAGTACTGAACAAATACTCTATGCTATCTGTTGGCAGAAACAAGTAGTCAAAAATGAAACAGCAAAAATATGTAAGTTACAGCAAGGGAAACAAAAGAATGAAAAGCAGGAGAACCAAGAAGAAGCTAGCCATAATTGGGACCCCTTAGAACATTTGTCTCCTCCTCCAGTTTATCCCGAAGTACTACAAACTATCCCTACTAATCCTCCAACCTCATTTGAAAATCATATCCCACCTTCTCAAACTGTAATCCCTGTTCTTTCCCCAACTTGCCCCCCTCCAGCTTATAACCCCTCTTACCCTCTGCCGTTTCCTAACACTGGTCTAACCTCCTCTCCTTCACCATCCACAATCCCTGCACCCCCTCACAGCTGGGAGCTAGGTCTGGCAACTAACAATGCGTCCTGCCAGGCAATAAAAACCCCAGAAGGACCTTACAGTAACACCAGGTCAAAAACCAAACTCTTTCCCCTAAGGGAGGTCCCATTGGGTGGGGCAGTTGGAGGAATAGGGTTTGTCAATGCACCTTTAACAGCGTCAGAAGTCAGAAATTTTAAGAAAGAACTGGGGAATCTAGTTGAAAACCCAGTGGGAATTGCCAACCAGATTGACCAGTTTTTGGGCCCAAATATTTATACATGGGGAGAACTAAACTCCATCTTAAATATACTCTTCAATCCAGACAAGGTTCGGCTGGATAGGGCAGCAGGAATGCGCATCTGGGAGAGAGAAAACCGAATGGGCCCCCCCGGTGACCAGAAGTTGCCAATAGCTGACCCAGGGTGGGACCCAAACAGAGAAGAAGGGAGGAGAAATATGGAGGATTATAGAAACCTAATGATAAAAGGTATTAAAGAATCAGTTCCTCGGAGTAGCAACACCAAATTAGCTTTTGACAGGGCCCAAGAGAAAGATGAAACCCCAGCAGCCTGGCTGAGCAGGCTCAGACGGAATTTCCAGCAATATTCCAATCTAGATCCAGATAGCCCAGAGGGACAGATATTATTAAAATTACAGTTTGTCACAAAATCCTGGCCAGATATCAGAAGAAAACTTGAAAAGATGGAGGACTGGCAAGACCGAGAAATAAATGAATTATTAAGGGAAGCACTAAGAGTATATCTTAGGAGAGAAGAAGAAAGAACAAAAGCAAAAACCAGGATTATGGTAGCCGTGGCCAGGGAGAGTGTAAGGGATCTCAAAGAGGATGCTAGGGGTGAAAGAAACACAAAATCTTTACCAGAAAAGGGAAGAGGAAGGAACCCACCATCTTGGGGTACTCCTCAGAGACCAAGAGAGACCCGAGCCTGTTATTATTGTGGAGAAATAGGACACTTAAAAAAACATTGCAAAAAATTGTCATTTGATGAGACTGTCGTAGGGGAGCAAGAGGCATTGGAAAAATTATTGAAAAGAGAAGTCAAAGAGGATTAGGGGTGTCATGGGCGCTATGCGTTAGGGGACCCCACGAAACATCAAGAAGGGCCCATAGTAAATTTTGAAGTAGGTCCCCAACATGAAGAGTTTGAATTTTTAGTAGATACTGGTGCCGATAAATCGTGTATTAACCGACTTCCAGTTGGAATTACGATTGGAAGAAAAACCTGTGAAGTCCTAGGAGCAGAAGGGGAGCCTTTCAAAGCCTCAGTTATAGAAAATATAGAAATTAAAGGAAATTCCAAGAGATGTGTCACTAATTTAATATATCTACCCAAAGTAGACAGTAACTTGCTGGGAAGGGACCTGCAAGTTCAATTGGGAGTAGGGATTCTTCCTAGAGAAGGAAGAATGGTAGTACAAATGATGAGGCTGACTATTAGAGACTTGAAAGAAATCAAGCCAGAAGTCTGGGCCGAGGAGGGAAAATATGGATATTTAGATATCCCACCTATAGAAATAAAAATGCAAGAAAATATGCCTCCTATAAGGGTCAGGCAATATCCTATTTCTCTGGAAGGGAAAAAAGGACTAACCCCAATTATAACCCATCTACTCACAGAAGGAATATTAGAACCTTGTATGTCACCCCACAACACCCCTATTCTGGCTGTAAAAAAGGCAGAAAATAAGTTTAGATTAGTGCAAGACCTAAGAGAAGTAAACAAAAAAACAATTACCAGGCACCCGGTGGTACAAAACCCCTACACACTCCTGAGCAGGATCCCTAGAGAACATTCCTGGTTTACTGTAGTAGATCTAAAAGATGCTTTTTGGGCCTGTCCTTTGGCAGAAGGAAGCCGAGATTGGTTTGCTTTCAAATGGGAGTGCCCTGAAAGTAAGAGAAAGCAGCAACTAAGATGGACTCGTCTTCCTCAAGGGTTCACTGAAAGCCCAAACCTTTTCGGGCAAGCCCTAGAAGAGTTACTAAGGCAGTTTATCCCTAAAAATAATGTACAAATCCTGCAGTATGAAGATGACCTCCTAATATCGGGGAGAGAGAAAGATGAAGTGAAAAAAAACAGTATTAATCTCCTAAATTTTCTAGGGGAAAAAGGCCTCAAAGTGTCAAAGAACAAATTACAGTTTGTAGAATCACAGGTCCCATACCTCGGACACCTCATTGGGGAAGGGTGTAAGAAATTAAGCCCTGAGAGAATCTCAGGTATACTCTCAATCCCAGCTCCAACCACAAAAAGAGATATAAGAAAATTATTAGGACTATTTGGTTATTGCAAGCTATGGATAGAAAAATATTCCCAAAGTGTTAAATTTCTCTATGAGAAGTTAGTCCAACCTGAACCTGTAAAATGGACTGACAAGGATGAAGAACAATTGAAAGACCTAAAGACAAAATTGTCTTCAGCCCCTGTCCTGAGTCTCCCAGACCTTAAGAAAAAGTTTGACCTATTCATTAACTCTGAAGGGGGAATAGCTTATGGAGTATTAACCCAAGAATGGGGAGGACACAAAAAGCCTGTCGCATATCTTTCCAAACTTTTGGATCCAGTTGCAAGAGGGTGGCCGGCTTGCCTCCAGGCTGTAGCAGCCACAGCTGTTCCTGTAGAGGAAGCACAAAAACTGACACTGCAGGGAAAAATCACTGCACACACACCCCATGATCTCAGGACAGTGTTGAGCCAAAGGGCTCAACAATGGCTGACTGACTCTAGAATTTTAAAATATGAAGTGATTTTAACCGGCACCAGTGATTTGGAGCTAATCACATCAAAAAGTCTAAATCCTGCCCAGTTCCTCTCAGGGGAACCCACACCAAACTTAGAGCACAATTGCCTGGAAATCATAGATTTACAAACAAAAGTAAGGGAAGATCTTGAAGATACACCTCTACCATGTGGGAAGGTGCTATTTATTGATGGATCATCTAGGGTGACAGAGGGAAAGAGAATATCAGGCTATGCAATAGTCAAAGGTACAGAAAGGGACAATTTAAAAGTTATAGAAAAAGAAAAACTGCCCCCCAATTGGTCTGCCCAGTGTTGTGAAATCTATGCCCTCAAGAGGGGATTAGATTTATTAGAACAAGACCAAGGTACAATCTACACAGACTCGAGATATGCATTTGGAATAGTACACACATTTGGAAAAATCTGGGAAGAAAGAGGCTACCTAAATTCAAAGGGGAAAAATCTGATACATAAAGAATTAATTAAATTGGTATTAGAATCTCTTATGAAGCCCCAAGAAATAGCAATTGTACATGTCAAGGGACATCAAAAAAAGGACACATTTGAAGGAAAGGGCAACCAAGTAGCTGATCAAGCAGCCAAAGTAGCAGCTCAAAAGCTGGGAGAACCAATAAAAATTCTTACTTTAAATGATGTACCAGCTAACAAAGTTAGTGAACCCATATATGATGAAAATGAATTAAAAGAAATAAAAAAGTTAGGTTTACACCAAGGGAAGCGGGGGGAATGGCTGACCCCAGATGGAAGAACATTCCTAAATAAAGCAATAGCTCAAAAAATACTGGCAGAAATCCACAGCTTAACCCACTGGGGCACCCAAGGGTTGTGTGATCATTTCCTGAGGGAAAACCTATGTGTTGGAATCTATAACCTGGCCAAAGCAGTTACTGAAGGATGCCTAATTTGTCAAAAAGTAAATCAAAAAGTAATGAAAAAGCCCACACCAGGAGGAAGACAAATAGCATTAAGACCCTTTCAAAGTATACAAATAGACTTCACAGAAATGCCTCCAGTACAGGGATATAAGCACCTTTTGGTTATAGTTGATCACTTAACGCATTGGATAGAAGCCTTCCCTACAAAAAGGGAAACAGCACAAGTAGTAATAAAAATACTATTAGAACACATCATCCCCCGATATGGACTGGTAAATAACATCGATTCAGACAGAGGCCCCCACTTTGTAGCACAAGTCCTGCATGATGTTGTTAAAGCCTTGGGAATTAAATGGCAGTTGCATACACCCTGGCATCCCCAAAGCTCGGGGAGAGTTGAGAGGATGAATAAAACCCTCAAAAATGTATTGACTAAATTGATAACAGAAACTGGAATGAATTGGCTAAAATGTCTGCCCCTAGCACTCTTGAGAATCCGAGTTCGGCCAAGGTCAGACATAGGGGCTTCACCATATGAGATGATGTTTGGACTCCCTTTCTTACTAACTCCTTACAGCACTGCAAATTATTTAGAAGGGGAGGCAGCCACTCAAGAATATATTCAAACAATTGGAAAAACATTGGCCGATCTTAAGAGAAGAGGGTATCTTCCTCAAACCTCCCCCTTAGATGCAGATGTACACCAAATAAAGCCAGGGGACTGGGTCCTAATTAAATCTTGGAATACCACTCCACTAACTCCCAAATTCGAAGGTCCATTCCAGGTCCTGCTCACAACCCACACTGCAGTGAGAACCCAAGAAAAGGGCTGGACACACATATCCCGAATAAAAGGACCATTGCCACTTCCCAGTGACTCTGTTACCCCAGCAGAGACTCCCTCTGAATGGACTACCATTAGAGATCCAAACACACTTAAAATAACCTTCAAGAAACGACCAAAGCCCAATTAGATCATAAAATGTTCTCTGTAAGTTGTTGTTCTAAGTTATTATAAAGTGTTAAAAAGGTTGTGATAATAATATCATTACAGATCTCTTATAGGGCACACCACAGAAAGCCTAATCAAAAACTGAACAAGTGGGAGCACACTGAAAGAAACTCCATAAGGCCAGCTAAATAACTTCCCCAACCCAAGAGGCAAGACCAGGTGAGATCGAGATAATGGTTCATACTGGACTCTTGGGAGGACTAATTATAGTCCCATTAATAAGCAAACATGCCAAAGGAACATGCTCTAGGGGCTACCATCTCATCTATGATGAAGAGAATCTGCAGTCCCTTATAAGAATTCACACTCATGTGAGTCCCACGTGTTTTAATATAACCCAAGTATCTACTTGCCGAAAAAATGAAAAACAATATTGGATGGCAAAAATTGCTGCAACGTTTATGCAGCACCTAACTAAAGAGTGCCCTATAAGAGAATTGTTTTACCAAAAAAAATTAGGCAATCCAAAGGGAGTTGCAAATTTAATAGAAGAAAAGCCACTGAATGAAATTGATGAACCCCTTAATAAAAACTTACCTATCGATTTATTTATTGTAATAAGCATCCTTGCCAGCTTTCTACTCCTTCCCTGCATATTCCCCTGTTTAATTCGAACTGCAACCATTCAAGCAAGCCCCAAACCTACTGAAATAAGACTAGAACCCCAAACTGAAGAACTGAATAAAGCCAAAAGAATATATAACCAATACCAGAAATTAAAAAAGATATACTCCCATGAATCAAAAACTGCCAATTGATGCGGGCAAAGGCCCGATCAAAGAAATAGAGGGGGGACTGAAATGAATAAAATGTAAGAGATTCCCATTTTCTTACACAGTCTGTCATTTGTTAAAAAGTTGTACTGTTTCAAATATTATGCCAGTTGTAACCGGTCTGTTAAGCTGTTTGTACCAAAGTTTGTACCCTCAAAAATCTTATTCCAAGTTGTATACCCCCTCTAAAACCCCGGGGTCCCCCCCCCCTTCCGTCGGGCTAGGCTGTCGCCGTTCTCTGCCGGCTCCTCGAACTGCCGGCCCCGCCTAATAGGAAAATCCAAGGACTTCCATGGTGCATCGCTCCAAAACCGAAGTACAGTTGCCGGCAAGCGGACCCAAAAGCCGCGACCCAGCACCAAATCCAGGTAAAAAGGGAGGCACTACAACACCGAGAAGACCCTCAGCTACCTAAAGACTGAATTCTGCTTCTGCCGCCTCGCCACGACCACAAAGAGACTGGGAAGAAGTGACACCCCTAGACCACACGAGCCCAGTTGGGTTGCCGGGGATTCCCGCGAGACCGGAACCCCCGACTCTGCTGCGGCGAGAGCAGAAGGTCCGACTGACACCTGATCCTCAGAGGCGACAGGAGCGAGGGTGGCGACAGGAGCAGCGGCGGCGCAGGCGACCCCTCGAGTTCCCCCTTTAAAGAGCTGACTAATAAAGGCTTTTCAAAGGAGCAGGTCTCCTGGCCCATTTATAACAACAACATAGTTTACAATTACAGGGCATAAAAAG
Source organism: Sylvia atricapilla (assembly GCF_009819655.1). Taxonomy (NCBI): domain Eukaryota; kingdom Metazoa; phylum Chordata; class Aves; order Passeriformes; family Sylviidae; genus Sylvia; species Sylvia atricapilla. Next base: position 6,228,841 of record NC_089173.1, on the reverse strand, counting down.
AATGCAAGCAAGCCTTATTTATCTTAGTCTTAAGGTGGCTAAAGTGTCAGTACTACACTTCTGCATTTAGAAACCCACTATTCCCTGGGACACCTTAATGTAAAATGTGAATTCTTGTTGCTCCATAACTGTGAATTTTTTTCTGCACCATCGAGGTGCAATTTAATACAATTTAATGAGAAGAAAAGGAAAAATAAAATAAAATAAAATAAAATAAAATAAAATAAATGCAACAATACAAAAAGAAAAAAACAGTGACAGAGTCAGAATACAACCTGATCAGGGTGATGGAAGCAGTCCAGACGAGGTGGTCTTCCTGAAGCAGTGATCTCATAGAAAGGTCGGGTACCTCCAGTCCTCTGGGAATCCAGTGGGTGAGGGCTGCTTCTACTGTCCCAAATCCCAGCTTATATCCAGGTGAGAATGCTTGGCTCCTCCCCGTGGGCAGAGCATCTCACAATGGGATGATGAGTCATACAGGGGGTTCTTGATGGCCCATTAAAGAGAGATAACTCCTGGAGGGATAAGTTATCTCTGAGTCATAAACAAGGCATTGATGGGCCATTAACTGAAGATGGTGATAGAATACATCCTAAACTACAACCCAGGACAATCCACCCCTTATTTTATTACTATCTACAACATGCCCAAATCAATACATTGTTACAGAGGTATGCATATATACATACAGAATGAAACCTTACACACTGCTCTCACTTAAAATTAGGTCTCCCTGTGGTACACAACGGGTTTCTCCATCTTTCTGCATTACCCACCAAGTGTAACCAGGTCCTTGAGCAAAGACAATCCCATGGACGGGTCTGCCTTTGCCTGAAGTGGTATTAATCCAAACACTTTTTCCTAAAATGCCCTTCATGTGTACCACAGGTACTTTGTCTCCATCCACTGTGTGTAAGGGTTCAGATTGGGCAGGACCACCTCGATTGATAGACCCTCGGGTGTTGACCATCCATGTGGCTTTGGCTAAGTTTAGTTCCCAATTCTTAAAGGTCCCCCCACCAAGTGCCTTCAGGGCAGTCTTTAGTAGTCCGTTGCACCGTTCAACTTTCCCGGCAGCTGGTGCATGATAAGGAATGTGGTATATCCATTCAATACCATGTTCTCTAGCCCAGGTGTTTATAAGGCTGTACTTGAAATGGGTCCCACTGTCCGACTCAATTCTCTCAGGGGTGCCGTGTCTCCACAGGATTTGTTTTTCAAGGCCCAGAATGGTGTTCCGGGCAGTGGCATGAGGCACGGGGGAGGTATCCAGCCATCCAGTGGTGACTTCCACCATGGTCAGCACGTACCGCTTTCCTTGGCGTGTTTGGGGAAGGATGATATAGTCAATTTGCCAGGCTTCCCCGTACCTGTACTTCAGCCATCGTCCACCATACCACAGAGGCTTCGTTCGCTTGGCCTGTTTGATTGCAGTGCAGGTTTCACAGCTGTGGATGACCTGTGAGATGCTGTCCATAGTGAGGTCCACCCCTCGGTCACGGACCCAACGATACGTTGCATCTCTTCCCTGATGACCAGAGGCATCATGGGCCCAACGAGCTAGGAATAATTCTCCCTTGTGCTGCCAATCTAGATCCACTTGTGATACTTTCACCTTGGCAGCTTTGTCTACCTGCTCATTGTTGCGATGCTCCTCATTAGCCCGGCTCTTGGGTATATGCGCATCTACGTGTCAAACTTTCACGGTCAGCCTCTCTACTTGGGCAGCGATGTCTTGCCAAATGTCAGCGGCCCAGATGGGTTTTCTTCTGCACTGCCAGCTGACCTTTCTCCAGCAATTCAGCCATCCCCACAGAGCATTAGCTACCATCCATGAGTCAGTATAGAGATAGAGCCTCGGCCACTTTTCTCGTTCAGCAATATCCAAAGCCAGCTGGACAGCTTTAAGCTCTGCAACTTGACTCGATCCACCTTGTCTCTCGGTAGCTTGTGCAACTCGTCGTATGGGGCTCCATGCTGCAGCTTTCTATTTCCGGTTAGCGCCTACAATTCGGCAGGAGCCATCAGTGAATAGAGCGTATCGTCTTTCAGTATCCAGTAGCTCATTGTATGGTGGGGCTTCCTCAGCACATGTTACTTGCTTTTCTTCTTCAGATGATAATCCAAAAGTTTCACTTTCCGGCCAGTTCGTTATAACTTCCAGAATCCCAGGGAGATTTGGGTTTCCAATGCAGGCGCACTGTGTAATGAGGGCAATCCATTTGCTCCATGTGGTATTGGTGGCATGATGCGTGGGAGGAACTTTTCCTTTGAACATCCACCCCAGTACTGGTAGTCGGGGTGCCAAGAGCAGCTGTGTTTCAGTAACAATCACTTCTGAGGCGGCTTGAACTCTTTCATAGGCGGCCAAGATCTCCTTCTCTGTGGGAGTGTAGTTGGCCTCGTAGCCTCTGTAACTTCTGCTCCAGAATCCCAATGGTCAGCTTCGAGTCTCCCCAGGCACTTTCTGCCAAAGGCTCCAAGACAAACCATTGTTCCCGGCTGCGGAGTAAAGCACATTCCTCACATCTGGTCCCGTCCTGACTGGGCCCAGGGCTACTGCATGAGCAATCTCTTGCTTGATCTGAACAAAAGCTTGTTGCTGTTCAGGGCCCCAGTGGAAATCGTTCTTGCAGGTCACCAGGTAGAGAGGGGCTCACGATCTGACTATACTCAGGGAATGTGCATCCTCCAAAAGCCTATGGCGCCTAGGAAAACTTGTGTTTCCTTTTTGTTGGTAGGTGCAGACATGGCAGTGATCTTGTTGATTATCTCTGTGGGGATTTGGCGACGACCATCTTGCCATTTGACCCCCAAGAACTGGATTTCTTGAGCTGGTCCCTTAACCTTGCTTCTTTTAATGGCAAAACCAGCTTTCAGCAGAATTTGGATAATCTTCTCTCCTTTCTTGAAGACCTCTTCTGGCGTGTTCTCCCATATGATGATGTCATCAATGTACTGCAGATGCTCTGGAGCCTCACCCTTTTCCAGTGCAGCCTGGATCAGTCCATGGCAGATGGTGGGGCTGTGTTTCTACTCCTGGGGCAGTCCGTTCCAGGTGTACTGTACGCACCTCCAGGTGAAAGCAAACTGAGGTCTGCACTCAGCTGCCAAAGGAATGGAGAAGAAGGCACTGGCAATATCAACGGTTGCATACCACTTTGCTGCCTTGGACTCTAGCTCGTACTGAAGCTCTAACATGTCTGGCACAGCAGCGCTCAGTGGTGGCGTGACTTCATTCAGACCACGGTAATCCACCATCAGTCTGTATTCTCCACTGGACTTACGCACGGGCCAAATCGGGCTGTTGAAAGGTGAACGGGCCTTACTGACCACCCCTTGGCTTTCCAGTTTACGGATCATCTCATGTATGGGAGTCACAGAGTCTCTGTCAGTGCAGTATTGCCGACGGTGTACTGTTGCTGTGGCAATTGGTACCTGTTGTTCTTCAACTTTCAACAGTCCCACAGCAGAGGGGTCATCTGAGAGACCAGGCAAAGTATTCGACTGTCTGATGTCTTCTTTCACCACTGAGGCTATCCCAAAAGCCCAACGATATCCTTTTGGATCTTTGAAATATCCATTCCTGAGATAGTCTATGCTGAGGATGCATTGGGGCCTCTGGGCCAGTTGCGATGGGGTGTTTTTGCCACTCGTTCCCGGTTAGACTCACTTCAGCCTCTAATACAGTCAGTTCCTGGGACCCTCCTGTTACTCCAGTAATAGAAATGGGTTCTGTTCCTACATATCTTGATGGCATCATGGTACCTTGGGCCCCAGTGTCAACCAATGCCGTATATTTTTGTGGGTCAGATGTGCCAGGCCATCGGATCCACACAGTCCAGTAGATCCGATTGTCCCTTTCCTCTTCCCGGCTAGAGGCAGGACCCCCTATTCCTGGTCATCGCATACGTTGTTCTCTTCCTGTAAATGAGTTGCTGAGGTCCCTTCAAGAGGATCAGTCATATCATCATTCCTGTACCATCTTGAGTCCTGCGCATGAGAGACCGGAGCAACACTGATTCTAGATGAGCTTTTTGTGGTAGGTGTTTCTCTTTTCAGTTCATGTACCCGGGCTGCTAAGGAGGAGGTGGGTTTTCCATCCCACTTCTTCATACCTTCTCCATGCTCCCGAAGAAAAGACCAAAGGTTACCTCGGGGTGTGTATCCTCTCTCCCTGGCTGGGAGACGCCTGCTCCTAATCGCAGAGACTCTCGTCGACTCTGGTGAGATATCGTAAATTTCTTCCTTAAGTTCTTTTTTCAGTCTCTGATGGCCTTCTTCTATTAAGCTCCTGACTTGCTCAGCCAGTCTTGTTTCCACAGATGAGGCATGGGTACGAACTGGGGCGGTGACAGTGTCCTCGTAAATCCTTAGTTTATTAGCCAGGACACCCACCTTGTCCTCACCTTCTCTCCATTGCAGTGTTGCCAGGTAACGTGAGTACATCTCTGGTCCAAGCCGTGCAAATCTCAACCACATCTGTGATGTGCACTGGACATCATCTGGGCTCTTAGGAAATTCTCTGTCTTCTGCAAAAATGATCTCCAGCACAGCCAATTCCCTTAGGCATCGGATACCTTGTTGTATTGTGTTCCATTTTCCTTGGTGCACTAGGAGGTCTTCTTTACAAAGGTATCTGTCTTTCACACTTGTTAGCAGTCACTGCCAGAGGCTGAGAGTTTCTTGGGTTTTTCCAATTCCCTGGTCAATGACCACATCTCGGGACAGTGATCTCAGTTGCTTGGCCTCAGTTCCATCCAGAATGGTGTCATTGGCTGCAGCGTCCCAGATGCGGAGCAGCCAGGTGAGGATGGACTTGTTGGTCTGGCGGGTGAATTCCCTTCTCAGGTCACGCAGTTCACCCAGAGATAGAGAGCGAGTGATGATCTCTGTCTCTTCAGCTGGATGTGAAGGTCCTGCTCCATCCTCGTCAGTCACTATGCAGACTGATTTGCTCCTTGATTTCTTCTTCTGAGTGGTGGCAACTGCTACTGGTTTAGGCTGTTCCGGTTCAGTGACGGTTTGTGTGGAGATGCTGACGGCACTTTTGGTTCCTTTCTCCTCATTGACAGTCTGCATAGATGTGGACACTGTTGCCTCACTTTTGGCTTTTTTCTCTTCTGTGATGGTCTGTGTAGATGAGGACACTGCTGCCTCGCCTCTGGTTCCCTTCTCCTCTGTGACAGTCTGTGTGGACGTTGATGCTGTTGCTTTGCTTCTTTTTACCTCTTCTACTTCTTTATGTAGTGTTTTGATTCTAAGCATGGTGCGGGCCGTACATAGAAAACAAAGCAGGACTAACAAGAACATCATGCTGTCCTTGGCATCCAGAGGGTACTCAACATTTTCAAAAACTGCTGTGCATTCCTGAAAAGCTGGAAAAAAATCATTCTTTACTCCTCCCCACAGGGGCTGGGTGAGATTGTTGAGGCTCCAGACATAGCATCCTAGACTAGAACAAGAATACAAAACTGGGTATATATTCTGAATGATGTTCATTGCCTCAGAGTTTATCAAGCAATGGACATAATAGACCAGTAAAGCAATTTTAGTACCATACTCTGGTCTACGCAGGAGTATTAAGGCCGGCAGATAGTACCCCACGTTCAGGAAAATATAGAGAGATAGGTATAAGACACATGTAAGCATGTTGAGCATCATAGCAGACAGGTGTCTTCTTCAATAAACAAATTGTAATTCTGACTTTTCTTATTGCCTCTGCCCCACATTGGGCACCCAAAATATGTTGTGGTTTGAAAACAAACCAAGTGAGAGGCTCTAAGTCAGAAATACAATTTAATGAGAAGAAAAGGAAAAAATAAAATAAAATAAATGCAACAATACAAAAAGAAAAAACCAGTGACAGAGTCAGAATACAACCTGATCAGGTTGATAGAAGCAGTCCAGACGAGGTGGTCTTCCTGAAGCAGTCATCTCATAGAACGGTCTGGTAGCTCTGGTCCTCTGGGAATCCAGTGAGTGAGGGCTGCTTCTACTGTCCCAAATCCCAGCTTATATCCAGGTGAGAATGCTTGGCTCCTCCCCGTGGGTGGAGCATCTCACAATGGGATGATGAGTCATACAGGAGGTTCTTGATGGCCCATTAAAGAGAGATAACTCCCGGAGGGATAAGTTATCTCTGAGTCATAAACAAGGCATTGATGGGCCATTAACTGAAGATGGTGATAGAATACATCCTAAACTACAACCCAGGACAATCCTCGCTCTCTTACCTCTTCCTCCTCTCCTTTCCGCTACTCTTAGCTCTCTTAGCTCTTAACTATTACCCTTCCTCTTCCCCCTATTCTCGCTCTCTCTTGCTCTCTTCCCCCTGCCACCTTGCTCTCTCGCTCCCTTCTCTTAGCTCTCACCCTGCTGTTCTTTCTCCCTCTCTCTTTGGGACTTCCCTTCAGCCGAGGCTGGTGGCTGAAGGCAAGGCCCTTTTACCCACGACCCTTGCAATAAAACCACATGTTCTAGAATATACAGGTTGGCAGAATTCCTTGTCCCAGCTGTCCGCGGATTCGCCTACACAAGTAATCCCAGAAGTACAAATTGTGGAACCATGGTAAGAGATCACTGTGACTGTGACATGTTTAAACCCCCCCGACGTTTGACTGCAGGCACACCTATTGCCCGAGCCTTTCTCGTACCTTCCTGGACTGATGTTTTGACAGAAAATCCCATGGTTCTTTGGGTAGAGATGTTAGGTGAGGACAGACCTATAATAGACTGTGGCTTGTCTAGCCAAGGTCTCAAAGTTTCTTTTCCAGGGGTGGCAGACAGAGGGTCACACGTAACCATTGTGGCTCAATCCAAGTGGCCACAAGGCTGAGAGTTGGTGCCAGTCAATGGAGTCATCTCTGGGATTGGAGGAGCAACTACCTCTATGTGGAGCAAAAGGTCAATTGTCATTGAAGAGCCCAACGGTCAAATTGCTACAGTTAGACCTTTCGTGCATAAAGCACCTGCCATTTTATGGGGCAGAGATGTGTTGTCACAATGGGGAGCCAGATTAGACATCCCTTCACAACCACGGGATTTTTTGCTGGGGCCACTGTTGAGCACCTGACTCCACCACTCGTATGGAAATCTGACAAGCCCATTTGCATAGAACAGTGGCCCATGACAGAAGTCAAATTAAAGGCGCTTGAATTCCTAGTAGAGAATCAATTAGCTAAGGGCCACATATTTCCATCCACTAGCCCTTGGAACACCCCTGTCTTTGTCATTCACAAACCAGGCAAAGACAAGTGAAGGCTCCTACAATACCTCAGGAAAGTAAACTAAAGCCTGGAGGACATGGGCTCCCTTCAGCCTGGCCTGCCCTCATCTTTAATGCTCCTGAGAGATTGGAAATTGGCAGTCATTAATATTAAAGACTGTTTTTTTAATATCCTACTCCATCCTAGAGATGCTCCAACACTTGCATTTACAGTGCCCTCAATTAATCGACAAGCCCCTGTAAAAACATGTCAATGGCAAGTCCTTCCCCAGGGTCCTAAATGCTCGTCTGCCCTTTGCCAAATGTATGTTGCATGTGTTCTCTCACCTATTCGAGAAAAGTCCCCGGATGCAATCATTTTTCACTATATGGAAGACATACTAATTTGCACTGACACTGATTATTATTTAGAGACTGTTCTCAAAAAGACTATTCAAGCCATCAAGGAAGCAGGATTTGAAATTGCTAGAGAAGATCCAGTGCACCTGTCCGTGGACCTACCTTGGACTCTGGATCGGTGAACGGACAATCGCATCCCAGCAAATTACCATCAAGGACAAACCAAGGATCCTGAAAGACCTCCAGCAACTCTGCGGCAGCATAAACTGGGTGCGTAACCTGATAGGAATCACGACTGAGGACCTTGTACCGCTTTTCAACCTCCTGAGAGGCCCTGATGACCTTGACTCCCCACGGACCATCACACCTGAGGCCCAGGAAGTGATCTGAAAGGTATCAGAGGCACTGTCCACAAGACAGGCTCACCATGTTGATCCTGCCCTGCCTTTCCAATTCATCATTTTGGGAAAGACACCCAGGTTTCACAGGCTCATTTTTCAGTGGGATGCTACTCTGAAAGATCGGATCTTAATAATAGAGTGGGTTTTCAGATCACACAAACCAAACAAGACCATCACAACACCCCAAGAGCTCATGGCTCAGCTTATCATAAAGGCCAGAGCTCGCCTCAAAACCTTAGCAGGGTGTGAATTCTCATGCATATACCTTCCAACTACATTAATCAATCTAGAACATGTGTTCCAAACCAATGAACATCTCCAGTTCGCCCTTGACAGCTATCCAGGTCAAATCTCCATCCACCCTCCAAAACATAAACTATTCAAAACTCATTTTAATTTGATCCCAAACTCATTGAAAAGTAGAACCCCTCTAAAGGCACTGACTGTATTTACTGATGGTTCAGGGAAATCCCACAAGTCAGTTATGACTTGGAAAAATCCTGACACTCAGGAGTTGGGAATCTGATGTCCAGATTGTCCAAGGATCCCCGCAAATTGCAGAATTGGCAGCTGTTGCCAGAGCACTTGAGAACTTCAAACAACCTCTAAATTTAGTCACTGATTCGGACTATGTTGCTGGCATAGCTGAAAGGGCAGAACACTCCTTATTAAAAAAGGTGCCAAATCCAGATTTATACAGACTGCTCTCAAAGTTAGTATTCCTCCTCTCCCACCGAGAGCATCCATATCACATCATGCACGTAAGATCACACACTGATCTCCCTGGTCCCATCACAGAAGGCAACAGGAGAGCTGACATTTTAGCCATGGCAGTGCAAACTACCTTACCAGACATCTTTAATCAGGCTAAACTGAGCCATCAGTTTTTTCATCAAAATGTACCAGCCCTAATCCATATATTTAAAATCACAAGAGAACAGGCAAGAGCAATTGTAAGTTCCTGTCCAAATTGCCAAGATTTTGCTTTACCTTCCATAGGGGCTGGGTTTAACCCCTGGGGGCTTGAAAGCTTACAATTATGGCAAACAGATGTAACACATTATGCACCTTTTGGGAGGCAAAAGTACATTCATGTCTCCATAGACACATTTTCTGGGGCTATCTTTGCATCAGTCCACTCATGAGAAAAACAAAAGGATGCCATCAGGCACCTCCTACTTGCATTTTCCATCCTGGGCGTCCCCCAAGCCATCAAAAGACAATGGTTCTGCCTATGGCTCCAAAAATCTCAGTTTCTAGGACAGTGGGAGGTGAAACATAACACTGGCATACCCCACTCCCCAACAGGGCAAGCAATTGTAGAAAGAGCTCACCACACCCTCAAGAGAGTCGTTGATCAGCAGCATGGGGGTGTTGAAACACTATCAAACGTAGAAAGATTATGCAAGGCTCTTTATGTGATCAATTTTCTTAATAATTAATTTGAGGAGCCAAACCCCCCCATTGTCAGGCACTTCTCTAACACGAGCAGAGCTCAGCTCTCAGAAAACCCCCCTGTGCTGATCAAACACCCTGAATCCAAGCAAATAATGGACCCATTCAAATTAATAACGTGGAGGAGAGGCTATGTTTGCGTGTCCACAGATTCTGGTCCAAGATAGGTTCCAGGAAGGAATGTGAAGCCATACATCGAACCCCTAAAGGCAGCATCCACTGACACTTATGAACCTCAGGAACAACAAAGAGACCAAACTCAGGAGGTCTGGAGGAGAAGAAGAAAAAAGAGTATAAAAGAAAATATCCGTTGCAAGAAAAGACGACCCTCCGGTACCACAAAGGATCATAAAACTGTCTGCAGAACTTCACTTGCAAATTGTTTTGCACAGTTACCCTTTTTTATTTGGTTTTACTGCTACCTTTCTTCAGTTTGTTGCACTGTTACCCCCTCTTGTTTTCACATACCCTGTCCACTCAGTATAAACTGAGGGGTTAGGATGGGAAGATAAGAGGGGCTGAGAAAATTATAAAGGTTTAAAAATTTATCTTTTCAGACTCACAGATCAACCCATTATCCCCAAGTATCCTGCCATGTCTCCTGCAGCAGGGAATCCCCAGCTACTCCAAATGGGACTCTGCATGATCCTCACATTCCCATCAGCTGGTGCATGGATCGTCCCCCAGCCCAACTAGAACATCTGGGTGACATTAGCCAAGACCTTGCAGCAGGACAATCTATGCCTGTCAATGGGCAGTGTGGACAACCCACTGTCAACATGCCTAGTGGAGGTTCCCCTAGCAGCAAATGAATACCCATACGTGGATAAGAAACCAAATCCAGTAGACACTTGGGATGAGTAAATCCAGACCCTAGTGCAAACATCAGAGGAACCCCAAGAATTAGAGCTGTTGGGGTCCTCCAAGGCTCATTACTGCATTCATTTTCAGTATCAACTTCCTAATGCACTCCTGACCCACCTTGAACTCATTAGGTCTGCCCATAAAAAGGACGTAACCCCATTCAACAAAGATTACACCCCCCTAAATTGGTGCGACTACACCAGCCCTACACCTTCTGTGTCCTCATTCCATCCCAAAGTGCTGCCTCGGGGAATGTTTCTTATCTGTGGAGACCGAGTATGGGCCAGGATTCCCTCACGCCTTCAAGGGGCGCCCTGTAGCCTTGGCCAGCTTACTACCCTAACCCCAAACATAACCCTACTTCAAAACTGGAAACAGAAAGGGAAATTGGCAAGCCAAAAGAGGTCATATTCTGAATTTGATGAAAATTGTGACAGCCAAATTTATAATTGGAATAAAGGAAAAAGGGTTGTGGTCTCCCTACTTTTACCTTGTGTGGCTGCAGCCAAGGCCCTCGGTGAGCTTTCTCACCTGGAATGCTGGCTTAGTAAACAGACAAACGCTACCTCTGTTGCACTCAGTAACCTTCTTAGTGACACTGAGATTACCAGGCATGCATCTCTTCAAAACTGGCCTGCGACAGACTATCTGCTGCTCCCCCATGGACGTGGCTGCCAGGTCTTTGATGGGATGTGCTGTTTCAACCTCTCTACACACTCAAAATCCATCCATGCACACATCCAGAAGCTGAGAGAGCAAGTGAAAGAATTAAAGACTGAAAATTCAGACTGGGTCAGTGAACTTTTCGGACACTGGGGACTGACAGGATGGGTTTCATCTTTTGTTAAAGGGATAATTTTGATTGTAATCATTGTTTTTATCATTTTGCTTGTGTTTCCCTGCCTTGCTACGTGTTTGCAGAAATCCATAGGGGAAGCCTTCTTAGTAAAAATGGAGGAGTTGTGGAGTCCCTTGTGCCATTAAAGGAATTTCCAGCTGCCCTGCCCTGGAAAAGGGAAGATTAAAGATACCCCAGGTGAAAAAAAGGCTTCTCCCCCATGGATCCTTGCAACCATTGTGCAATCTTCTCTTGGAGTTTCACAAGTCCATCACTCACCCCATGGCATCCTCTTTCCCTATTTCCCCATTGGCTATGGGGCTTGGTGTCCTGTTCCTCTCTTCCCTATGGTCACTTGCCCTCTGCCCTGCCCCCTGTACCACCTATGAACCTCAGACCCTATATAACTGAGGAAAATCACATGGTCCCTCTCTGGCTCCGGATTCACCTTCAGAACATTGGAATAAACGCTTGCTGGAAATTGATCTGGGGCTGGGAGCCTTCCGCCTCTCTGCTGAGCTAGCCTGGTAACGTGTGTGGATGTGTGAGCTTGATCACTGCCTGAATACTTCTCAAGCAGTTTCTCTATGGAGAGGCTGAATGGGGTATAGAAAGGTATAGCTGCACTCCGAAAGGGACACACTGTTACAGCATCCCACAATAACTGGAGCAGGAGATGATCCATTGCTCCTGGGGACTGCATGGCAGGACCTCAGGAGCTGGTTTCTGCTCCAGGTAGACACCAGTGAATGGACCAAATAGTCTCCAGCAACACCCTGAGTTATAGGGTTTGGAAATTTCCAATAACTGCCACATAAACCCCTGACTCTCCAGACAAGGATTTGCCTCCTCGCTGAGTAATGGACAGAGGAAGAGGACTCTCTACCCCCAAATTAGAGCTGATCTCACTGCAGCCACTCCCAGAATTCCACTGCTCCTGCAGCCTCCTCTCCATGAGGTGTGTAACTCCCACTCCACACTGCCAGGTGGGATCAAAGAGTTCAGGCATTACACAGCAGCAGTAAAAACATCAATCCCAGGGCAAAGAGACTTCAAATGGAAGATGACACAAATCCTCCCGGGAAAGATGACCTGCTAAAGGTGCCACACACCACCTGGGCTGGCCTGGCTGAGGGGTGGATAGACACAGATCCCTAGAAATTAGGGATGGAAAAGGGTGGCATGTCACAGTTCATTAATATCAGACTCTCTGCACCCTGCATGTCTCAGGGTCCAAGTATGGTGGTACTTCCTGGAGCCCCCAGTGAGCTCTTGGTCTGACAGACAGTACTCACCAGCATCCACACTACATCCCAGTATCCACTACCACATTCCAGCACCCACCCTCACACACCCAGCACCCACCATCACAGACCCCTCTACACCAGTTTGGAGCTGCAGTGATGCCAACAAGCCTCTTCCCAGCACTACAGGAGCAGTGGATTGCAATAGGGATCCCAGAAGAAAAGCCCAGGGAGAGGGTCTTGATGTTATGGTTTTTTAAAAAAAATATGCCAATGAAGTAGCTGCCTGCTCTTATCCATGCACAGCTTCCCAGATGCACCAGTATGCCAGGATTTGTTTCAATTCCTCATCAAGCTGAAAGCTCCTTCTGCCTTGAGAGTCTCCTACTCAACATTTAACCAAAAGCAGCCAAGTATCATCTCTTCCAGTGTCCCAGAGGAAGTCCTCAGAGGTGACCATCACTGAAGAGCCAGGTCCACCACAATCCATGCAGCTGCAGCTCCAGGAGATGCCCTGGGACTTCCTGCAGACATGGCAGAAGGAGCAGGGGCTGAAAGAGACAGGATGAGGAAAGGGAAGATGGGATGCACCAAAAAACCTGCTTTGGTGTGAGCCTCCCACCAAAGCTGCCAAGAGAGCCCTTTTGGGGGGTACAGGCAGATTCTCAGTGTCCCAGGAACAGGGGGGAAGAGCAGGATCATGCAGGTGATGTAGGGGGAGATGTCACCTCTTCACTGTCATCACCCTTGCATGCCATCTCTAATGTCACCTCAGTGTTCAGGAGCACTGAGGAGTTAAATGTTTTCCTTTCTCCTAATGGGTCGTGACAATGCTAAAGGGGTCATGACAATGCTACAGATGCTCTTGGAAATAATTTCTCCTGGGGAAGAGCATCCTGGGATGCAGCCAGCCAGATTTCCCAGGCAGACAGCACCCAGTGCCCAGCTCCAGAGCCCTTTGCTGTGCCAGCACCGCAGGCAGAGCTGGGCTGCCCAGCAGCCAGGGAGTTGAGTGGGCATGGGAACCCCTGGGTGAGTAGTTATGGCAGGCAGGGACCCCTGGGCAGGGATTTGTGGCAGGCAGGCCCCCCTGGCCCCAGAGCAGATCAAAGCATGGGGTATTTACCTCCCAACCAGGTGCGGGACACTGACCCTTTCTGAGGGCCGTGAAAGGCTGAGCCATGAGATCAGCTGCCAGAGGCTGTCCGGGGACAGCACTGAGCTGAAAAGGTCAGGAAGGAGGAGGAGAAAAGAGGGAGAGGCTTAAGGGACAGGGCTCAACAAAATCACATTTACTGTGGTCATGCTCTTCAGACAAGCCTGCAAGACAAGGAACCGCCTGTTGTCTAAGGGCCATTATTTAAGTTTGACATGGCCAGGGCCTGGGCTTTGAAGTCGAGAGCAGGACACCATTAGAGCCATTTGTGTCCAGCCTCCGGCTCCCACACGGCATCACCATCCTCTGCCAGCGGCTCCCAGTGGGATGGGGATGGAGGAGCAAAGCCCCAAAACTAGGTGGATGCCACCAGGCCAGCTCTGCTTGGTCCAGGTGTGTAGCAAGCTGGGCCCATTTGGGTGAAGAATGAGGAAGTTGCTTAATTGGGGTTTTATCAGCAGAAGTTCACAGCTCCCATCGTGGTATCAAACAGCCCTTGGGCTTTCAACTCCCCTCCACCAAACAAGTTGTGGGAAGGAGGATGAGGAGCACATGAAAGTGGCCACATTCAAATGGCATCAGCAAAGAGCTGGCAGGCTGACAAAGACCGCGTGGCACAGCCCCCAGCCCAAGGAACCAGTGAGGGAATTATCAAATCCCAAGGAATGTGAGAAGGAGCGCGAGTGGCTCCGCACACATGCACTGGCACGGGCTGAAGGCTTCCCAAACTGATGGAAGCTGGAGGAGCACAGCCAGAAAAGCAAGTATGGCAACGTGTCCCAAAAAAGCTCCCAAGGAGGAAGGATGATCCTGGCAGTTGGCAGGGTATAGGTGACCCCCTTCCCCATGCTGAGCTGCAGGAAAACACTGACGGAGCATGGCCCAGGGACGAAGCCACATTGCAGTAGCAGCAGCAATGGTTTACAACAAATAACTCTTGCCAGGTTAAGACAAATTGCATCTAAAAACAGAAATGCAAGACAAGGGCTTTAACACCACAGTCAGGGTAATAGATTCGCTCTCACTGCATCCCACTGCCAAAAAGCGTTGGATTGGATTGCAGCCGTTATTACATCAAAAATGGATTGAAGGGCATAAGGACTCACAATAAACAGCAAACGCCTAGGATTTCTGAGGAAACATCTACTAGGACCTTGCTTTTCCTTCAGCATTGTCATCAAACACTGTCTCTGTGCTTTAAAGAGGCTCATGGGACAGGTCAGACACTGAGGAAGAACACCTTGGCACCACCTCGGCACCACCTCGGCACCACCTCATCTGCAAACAGCTGCCTGGAGTGCACTCCAAGGCTGAGCAAGGTTTGTCTGGGGTCTCTACACCCCGTTGAACACAGAAGGGGCTGCCAGGACCACCATCAGTCCCAAAAACCAGAGAAGGAACTGGGAACTATGGGAGTCCATCCAGTTCATCCCCTGCCATGGGCAGGGACACCTTCCACTAAACCAGGTTGCTCCAAGCCCCATCCAACCCGGCCCTGAAAACTTCCAGGGATGGAACATTCCAGAGATGGACTAGGTGACATTTAACAGTTCCTTCTAACACAAACTATTCTTTGATTCTCTGATCCAGAGCTCTGGGATAGCAGGGAGCCACTCTGGGAGCTCCTCCTCACGTCACCCTACTGGCAGGACATGGGGATTAATGGAGTCAGGCACCTCATTACCAGAGATAGTAAAACTGGAGTAAGTTCAAAGACGAGCAACAAATGCAATTAGGAGTTGGAGTCAATTAGGAGGGGAGGTGGAGGGAGCTGAACCTGAAGGGCTGGATAAGCCGTGGTGGGGCCGGAGCTACCCACGACATCCCGGGAGTGCAGGCACCAGGTGGGGGGAGGCTATTCCAGTGGGAAATATTTTGTAGGGAGGGGACAGTACACTGGGGACAAGCAATCCCACCAAGGCACCAAAGGCAAGCAGGGAAACACCCAGGAGACCAGGGATGGAATAAACCACAGCACATCATGATATAAAACACACAATTCCCAAATTCCCAGCTCCTTCACCCTTCTCAGCACTTCATCCTGGGGATGGTGCCCATATCTGCTCAAGTCCCACATGCCCCCCCCAGCCTCTGTCTCCAGTGTAGACCTGTAGGCAGATGCTGCTGCATCTTGTTCTTTATGGAAAGCCTTAGGAATAAGCATCACCTTTCCTTATCCACCCTGTTGGGGGTTAGGTTTGTTCATTTTTACTCTAAAGAATTTTTTCCCCATAAGTTACCAAGGAAACTAAGTGTCGTACTTAAGACTATTTAACAAAAAACAAAGGGGTGGTCAAAGCTCAGAGGGAGAGATAATGCGAGTTTTGGGGCAGGTAAAGGACAGAGCTTGAGGCAGCTTGGCATTCTGGTTTTCGGCGTTCAGGGAGAGAGAACGGCTGGGTTGCTGCTTGCTGCTAGAAGAGTTCACTCTCTCTGGAGGAGTCCAGTCCTGGGAAATCTACCATCATCTGCTCGCCCTGGAATTCTGAGCTTCTCTGCCACCCTGCGAGAGCTGGACCAGCCCTGCCCTACCGTTGCAGTTTCATTGGCACTGCTCCTCTTGCTATGGTGTGACTCCGCATCCCCCTGCCCTGCCAGGACACCCTGCCATCCCAGCTACCAGTCCGAGACTTCTCCATGGTCTCCAGCTTGGTGCTCTGAGGATCCTACAAAGGCACCGAGACCAAACTGCCCTGGGTTTTTGTGAAGCAAAGTCCTCGAGGTTCTTGGTACTGTTTTTGTTATCAATTGCGATAAATATAATGTATAAATTCATGTATAAAATATTGTATCAAAAGTTTGGACTATTAAAAGGCTACTCGAGGGCATCTCCAAGATTCCAAAGCCTATCGTGCAGCTGTGAAACCACAAAATCTGCAACTGAAACAACAGGGCCAGACTGGAGATGGTCCATTCATCAAGGATGGGCCTCGACTTCACGGCTGCTCAAGTTCTGATATCAATTTTGGTGATGGAGGATCCGGAGGATGATCAAATCAGCACCCCAAAGAAAGAATCCAGGAAGTCTCCTGAATTGTCTTTTCATACTTACAGGAACCCCTTTCAAAACCTTACTTGGGAATAAAGAAATACATGAATATTCGGCCTTTCAACAGACTTAGCCTCAGGACAAATAAACTGTATAAAAACCGTACGCCAAGACCCAGCATTCGTTGCAGGGTTGGATGGCACCTTTCCTGCTGTTACCCTGTCCATCCAACATTCGATCGATGTTGTCCGATTTTATTGTGGCCTTTCAATTTGATTTTGGAAAAATTGCTAAATAAATTCTTTTATATTGAATTGGTGTCTAATTATTTATAACATCAATGCTGTAGTTGTTTGGTTGTTTATTTTGTTTGCTTTGTTATATATACTAGTAAAGAACTGCTATTTCTATTTCCAAAATCTTTTGCCTAAAAGCTTTTAACTGCAAATTTATAATTGGAAAAAAAAAGGGGGGGGGGGGGGGTGGTTTACATTCTCCATTCCAAGGGAAGCTCCAGCTTTCCCTGGCAGATACCTGTCTTCCCAAACCAAGACAGATTTTGGTGCCCAAGTGTGGGGCTTGAGGGCACTGAGAAAAGAA
Organism: Sylvia atricapilla; assembly: GCF_009819655.1. NCBI lineage: Eukaryota > Metazoa > Chordata > Aves > Passeriformes > Sylviidae > Sylvia > Sylvia atricapilla. The sequence continues at coordinate 6,211,727 of NC_089173.1, read as the reverse complement.
AGAGAAAAAGATAAAAAAGATATAGCGGTTCTTAAGTAACCTAGTATTTTCTTTTTTGTGTGTTGGATATAGAAATCTCATCAGGCAGCATCATGAGGTCTAACTTGCCCTGGTTCGGATGGCACGTGGTTGTGGCTATATTCCTCCCATTTGCAGGCCCTTATTTAAACATGGGCCCTATAACTAAGGCTACTGTGACTGTCATCCAGTTTGTTTTATGGGTGGATAAGGTGAGGCATTCATGGATTTTTAACTTCCTCTGGAAGGCAGGCACATGGATACATGACTATCACACATTAAGCCTATGTTTTTGGGGTTACTTTAAGAATGGTGCTTTCTGTGAGGAAATGACAGCAGGGGAAGTTTTCTCCCAGCCCTTCAACCAGTTCTTTGTGCCTACCCTACCAGCTTTTGAAGGGTTTAAATTCCCTCTAGATACCACCCAAGTGTTGTTAATAGTCATAGTCTATCTATTAGTTTCCAGAGATAAGGTGAGGCCAACTTGGATCACTGCACAGACACCTACCCCAGAGAATAGGGATGCTGCCGTGGGACCTGACCCTGCCCCAGAGACTGGGGATACTGCCATAGGGCCTGACACTGCCCCACAGAATAGGGATGCTGGCCCACTGCTGGACCCTGCCCCGCAGCCCACCTCAGAAATGAACCACCCGGATTGGGTGGGGGTTCTGGTGAAGGAGATACATGAGATGGGCCAGCTGTTAAAGAAGTACACTTGCACAGCTGGTGGGAAACCCTCCCCCTGCCCTGTAAAGGCAGAGTCTGATGGTGCAGCAACAGAGCCCACAGACATTACAACTGTCCAGGTTCCAGCTGAATCACAGGGGCAGCCACAGCCAGCAGCAGTCGCCCCTGTGGAATCAAGGAAGTACAAGGTGAAATCAGAGCACCCAGGTAATAAGAATAAGAAAGGAGGGTCCTCACAACCCGCAGGGGAAACAGAGGTTGAGATCATCACTGAGTCCCTTTCGTATGAAAGTCTCCATAACCTGCAAAAAGATATTGCACGACGGGGACGTGAGCCTTACACAACCTGGCTACTTCGGGTCTGGGACCTTATAGGTACAGGTGTACAACTGGATGGTAGTGAGGCAAGGAATTTGGGACCCTTGACCCAGGACTCAGGTATAAATCAGGTATTTGTAAGAGAGCCAGGCCCCCTCTCCCTCTAGGAGCGGCTTTTAATGAATATGAGGGATATGCCAGCTGGTGGATGGGGTCCGCCGCTTGGGACCCAGAGAGCCACAGCCACCCCAAAGGATGTCTTGCTAGAAACAGCTCCTTGGGGGGTCAGGGCGCTCCTCAGCTGGACAGAGGGGCTTCTCAGCATCGGGCAGAGCAGTGATTTTTCAGCTCAGTGATTTCAGCTCTCAGTGATTTCAGCTCAGTGCTCTTAGCTCATGCCCTTGTGAGTTTGCCCCTCTTTTAGCCGGTCGTGGTGAGAGAGAGAGAGGTCTCGTATGGAATTTCCGCAGGTGGTACTTTATTGAGAGGGTACCAGCGAAAGGGATCCAGGGACGAGGAACCTCTCCCGACCAGAGGAAACTCAGGGGTTTTTATGGGACACTAGGGTGGGAGGAAAAGGGTACAGAACCAATCAATTGTAACAGATCTACATAAAATCCCGAGGGGGCTTGTGGGTCTCCAGCCAGGTCACCGTAGCTAGGAGGTTTGCCTTTGTCTTAGGTGCTCTGGCTGAAGTTGCGAAATTCTTCCTTGACTCCTCAGCTTGGCTCCCTCCAGGGCAGAGCAGCCGGGGCTCCGCCCACCTCCACAGAGGGAGAGGTTTGTCAACAGAGAAAAAATGCAGCAGCACCATCATACAACGGACTGGGAGACCCTTGAGGAGGGGCTCCAAAGGCTGAGAGAAGTGGCAGTATTGGAGGTACTCTTTGGGAGGAGTGGACAGCATGATAATGACCCCGACAAGGTTAAATGCACAGGGCACATGTTGTGGATGCTGGCAACTCAGGGATCATGTGCCTACACCGTATTCATTGCCACAATTAATCCTGATAACAACCAAGAGACAGGGGGTTCTGTAGCCAGTAAGCTCAGGAATTATGAAAGTATGATCAATGGCCCAATGCAGGCTCAGGTCTCTGCCGTGGTGAAGAAACTCAAAGAGGAGATAAGGGAGGTGAGGGAGGAGATGAGGAGGAACAATTCCCAGGTGGCACCGATACGAGTCACAGGCCCCAGAGTCAGAGCCCAACGTCCCCCAGCTAAAGAGAGAGGGTACACCCCACGAGCTGAACTGTGGTCCTTCCTGCGCGACCATGGGGAAGACATGGGAAGGTGGGATGGGAAACCCACTTCTGTCCTGGCAGCACGGGTGCGTGAGCTCAAGGAGAGGAACACTCACAGAGGGGGCTTCCACAAAAATGAAGGTAGCCTCAGCCTCCCATGACCGAGTCACCAAGTATTATAGAAGTGAGGATGATATGTCAGATCCCCTTGAAGGAACCTCTACCATGTATGCCCAGAAAGGGAATAATAACCAGTGCTAGAGCCCTGCCTCTAGCCATGAAGAGGCATGGGAAAACTGGGTCTTTTGGACTGTGTAGATTCAATGGCCTGACACACCAGAGCCACAGAAATATGAAGCTTTGGTCGATACTGGGGCACAGTGTACTCTTATGCCATCGGGACATGTGGGGGCAGAACTGATTTCCATTGCTGGGGTGACAGGGGGATTACAGGAATTGATTCTGTTGGAAGCTGAGGTGAGCCTGACTGGGAAGGAGTGGCATAAACATCCGATTGTGACCGGCCCTGAGGTCCTCTGTATTCTGGGCATAGACTTCCTCAGGAATGGCTACTACAACAACCTTAAGGGACTCAGATGGGCATTTGGGATAGCTGCTGTGGAGGTAGAGGGCATTAAGCAATTGAACACCTTGCCTGGACTTTCAGAGAACCCATCTGCAGTAGGACTTCTGAAGGTAAAAGAAGAACAAGTACCTGTTGCCACCTCGACGGTGCACCGCTGGCAGTACCGGACAAATCGAGATGCTGTGATCCCCATCCACAAGATGATCCGTGAGCTGGAGAGCCACGGGGTGGTCAGCAAAACCCACTTACCCTTCAACAGCCCCATCTGGCCTGTGCGCAAGTCCAGTGGAGAATGGAGACTGACTGTGGACTATCGTGGCTTGAATAAAGTGACTTCACCGCTGAGCGCTGCTGTGCCGGACATGCTGGAACTCCAGTATGAGCTAGAGTCCAAGGCAGCAAGGTGGTATGCCACTGTTGACATTGCTAATGCATTTTTCTCCATTCCTTTGGCTGCAGAATGCAGGCCTCAGTTTGTTTTCACGTGGAGGAGCGTGCAGTACACCTGGAACCGCCTGCCCCAGGGGTGGAAACACAGTCCCGCCATCTGCCGTGGACTGATCCAGGCTGCACTGGAGAAGGGTGAGGCCCCGGAACACTTACAGTACATCGATGACACCACTGTGTGGAGGAAGACTGCAACTGAAGTGTTTGAGAAAGGAAAGAAGATCATTCAGATTCTCCTGGAAGCTTGTTTTGCCATCAAGAAGAGCAAGGTCAAGGGACCTGCCCAAGAGATCCAGTTCCTAGGAGTAAAGTGGCAGGATGGATGGCACCAGATTCCCACTGAAGTCATCGACAAGATCACAGCGATGTCTCCACCAACCAGCAAGAAGGAAACACAAGCTTCCCTAGGCGCCATAGGCTTTTGGAGAATGCACATTCCAGAGTACAGCCAGATTGTGAGCCCTCTCTACCTGGTTACGTGCAACAAGAATGATTTCCAGTGGGGCCCTGAACAGCAACAAGCTTTTGTTCAGAACAGGAGATTGCTCATGCAATAGCCCTTGGCCCAGTCAGGACGGGACCAGATGTAAAGAATGTGCTCTACTCTGCAGCCGGGAGCCATGGTCTGTCCTGGAGCCTTTGGCAGAAGGTGCCTGGGGAGACTCGAGGCCGACCACTGGGATTCTGGAGTCGCAGCTACAGAAGGTCTGAAGTCAACTACACTCCCATAGAGAAGGAGATCTTGGCTGCCTATGAAGGAGTTCAAGCCGCCTCAGAGGTGACTGGCACAGAAGCACAACTCCTCCTGGCACCCTACCAGTTCTGGGGTGGATGTTTAAAGGAAAGGCTCCCTCTACCCACCATGCCACTGATGCCACATGGAGCAAATAAACTGCCCTCATTACACAGCGCGCCCGTATTGGAAATCCAAATCGCCCTGGGATTTTGGAGACAATTACAAACTGGCCAGAAGGTGAAAACTTAGCTCTCACGGATGAGGAGGAGCAGGACCAAGTGACATGTGCTGAAGAAGCTCCACCGTACAATCAACGACCAGCAGAAGAAACACACTACGCTCTTTCACTAACGGTTCCTGTCACGTCGTAGGGAAGAACCGCAAGTGGAAAGCAGCCGTGTGGAGCCCCACACGACAGGTCGCACAAGCCACTGAAGGAGAAGGTGGGTCAAGCCAACTTGCTGAACTTAAAGCTGTGCAATTGGCCCTGGACATTGCTGAAAGAGAGAAGTGGCCAAAGCTCTACCTCTACACCGATTCATGGATGGTAGCCAATGCTCTGTGGGGCTGGCTGGAAAGGTGGAAAAAGGCCAACTGGCAGCATAGGGGGAAACCAATCTGGGCTGCGGATGATTGGAAAGACAATGCCATTCGGGTAAAGAAGATACCTGTAAAAGTCCACCATGTAGATGCCCATGTCCCCAAGAGTTGGGCGAATGAGGAGCATCGAAACAATGAGCAGGTAGATGAGGCTGCAAAGATAAAGGTGTCAAAGATAGACTTAGATTGGGAACACAAGGGGAAGTTGTTCCTAGCTCGATGGGCCCATGATGACTCAGGTCATCAGGGCAGAGATGCCACCTACAAGTGGGCACGAGACCGAGGGGTGAATTTCACCATGGACAGTATTTCTCAGGTTATCCATGACTGTGAGACATGTGCTGCCATCAAACAGGCCAAGAGGGTGAAGCCCCTATGGTATGGTGAGCAGTGGTCCAAATATAAGTATGGAGCGGCCTGGCAGATTGACTACATCACCCTTCCCAAACCTGCCAGGGCAAGTGCTATGTGCTGACCATGGTGAAAGCCACCACTGGGTGGTTAGAGACCTTCTCTGTGCCTCATGCTACTGCCCAGAACACCATCCTGGGCCTTGAAAAGCAAGTCCTGTGGAGGCATGGTACCCCTGAGAGAATCGAGTCAGATAATGGGATCCATTTCAAGAATAGCCTTATCAACAACTGGGCTAGAAAACATGGCATTGAGTGGGCGTACCATATTCCTTATCACGCACCAGCAGCCGGGAAAGTTGAATGTTGCAATGGCCTGCTTAAAACCACCTTGAAGGCACTGAGTGGGGGGACTTTCAAGATGAAATGAATGAAATGTAAGAAATTCCCATTTTTGACACAGTCTGTCATTTATTAAGAAAGTTATGCTGTTTGTACCAAAATTTGTACCCTCAAAACCTTATTCCAAGTTGTATACCCCCTCTAAAACCCCGGGTTCCCTTCCCCTTCCGTCAGGCTAGACTGTCGCCGTTCCCCGCCGGCTCCTCGAACTGCTGGCCCCGCCTAATAGGAAAATCCAAGGACTTCCATGGCGCACCGCTCCAAAACCGAAGTGCAGTTGCCGGCAAACGGACCCAAAAGCCGCGACCCAGCACAAAATCCAGATAAAAGGGAAACACTACAACACCGAGAAGACCCTCAGCTACCTAGAGACCAAATTCTGCTTCTGCCGCCTCGCCATGACCACAAAGAGACTGGGAAGAAGTGACACCCCTAGACCACACGAGCCCAATTGAGTTCCTGGGGATTCCCGCGAGGCAGGAACTCCCGACTCTGCTGCGGCGAGAGCAGCAGATTCGCCTGACACCTGATCCTCAGCGGCGACAGGAGCGAGAACGGCGACAGGAGCAGCGACGGCGCAGGCGACCCCTCGAGTTCCCCCTTGAAGGAGCTGACTAATAAAGGCTTTTCAAAGGAGCAGGTCTCCTGGCCCATTTATAACACAAGAACTAGGAGAATAATTTAGCAAAGGCCACATGGTTGGTGAACACTCAAGGTTTCACCAACCAAGCAGGTCCTGCCCAATCTGAGCCCTTGCAAACAACAGATGGAGATAAAGTGTGGGAATACACAAGATCAAGAGTAAGACAGACTTAATTAGCATAACTAGTCTGGTGACTAGGATGCCTTGGCAAGGACAAACAGAACTTCGAGCTTATGAGAAGATGGGATTAAACCTGCTTAAGGGAAAAGATTCAATCAATCCCCTACAATAAAGATGTTATATAATGCCTAAGTTGCTTGTATGATCTTTTAACCTAATTATTGTAGTAGAAATTATTAACCTTACTGAAATGGTATATAAGACTTGGAAAACCTGAGTAAAATCAAATTCTGATCATGAATCAGTCTTCCCATCTCTCCATCAATTGCCACTAATAAGATTCCAGTGGTACACATGAGAGGTATGCTGGGAAAAACTGTTTGGATTAATTCTGCCTCCAGCAAAGACAATCCCATCCGTTGGGGTTGTCTTCGCTCAGGGACCAGGCTGAACTTGGTGGGTGATGCAAAAGGATGGAGACTCGATGCATACCTCAAGGGAACCTTGTTTTGGGGTGAACTACCCATGACACTGTGCCTGTATCCATATTTGTATGTATATATATATATATATATATATATATATATATATATATATATGTATATATTTTAAAAGTTTGAACTCAATGTAATATGTTGGTATGGGAAAAAAAATTCAGAGTGGATAATGTTGGGGATTAGGTTTTGTTCCTTTTTACTCTAAAGAATTTTTTCCCCATAAATTACCAAGGAGACTAAGTGTCATACTTAAGACTAACATAAAACAAAGGGATGGTCAAAGCTCAGAGGGGGAGATAATGCAAGTTTTGGGACAGGTGAAGACAGAGCTTGAAGCAGCTTGGCACTCTGGTATTCAGCGTTCAGGGAGAGAGAACGGCTGGATTGCCCACTGCTAGAAGAGTACACTCTCTCTGGAGAAGTCCAGTCCTGGAAAATCTACCATCATCTGCTCGCCCTGGAATTATGAGCTTCTCTGCCACCCCGCAAGAGCTGGACCAGCCCTGCCCCGCCATCGCGGTTTCGTCGGCACTGCTCCTCTTACTACGGTGTCACTCTGCATCCCCCTGCCCTGCCAGGACACCCTGTCCCTGCCTGCCAGGGCATCCTGCTATCCCAGCTACCAGCCCAAGACTTTTCCACTGTTTCCAGCTTGGTGCTCTGAGGATCCTACAAAGGCACCGAGACCAAACTGCCCTGGGTTTTTGTGAAGTCAAGTCCTTGAGGTTCTTGGTACTGTTTTTGTTATCAATGCTGTAGTTGGTTGTTTTTTTGTTTTTTGTTTGTTTTTTGTTTTGTTTTGTTTTTTGTTTGTTTGCTTTGTTATATATACTAGTAAAGAACTGCTATTTCTGTTTCCAAAATCTTTTGCCTAAAAGCTTTTAACTGCAAATTTATAATTGGAAAAAAAAAAAGGGGGGGGGGGGTGGTTTACATGCTCCATTCCAAGGGAAGCTCCAGCTTTCCCTGGCAGATACCTGTCTTCCCAAACCAAGACACAGCCCCAGGAGCAAAGATGCTTTTAAGGAAAGCCTGGAACTGGTGGAGGCTCCGAAGAAGATGGGGACAGGGAACAGCAGCTTTCAAAAGCCTTTTCATTGCTAAGCTGAAGGCTGGGGCCATGTCCCTCCATGATAAGTGTCCCTAAACAAGGCTTGGCATACCCAAAGTGATGGCAAGGACCAGTCCTGAATAGGAGGGACCCTGGGAAGCCCCCGTCTCGGGTGAGGAGGTTTTCCAGCCACTAGGGAAGGTGGGGGGATGAGCAGTACATGCCCTGTTCCCCTTGGCTCCAGCGTTGCTTCCCCATCTTAGAAATGAAAAGGGAGAAAAAAAAAAAAAACAAAACCCTTTTGTGTGTCCAGGCAAAGCTTGGGGAAAGGGAGGGGAGAAAAATCAGGTGTGTGGGGGAAAGACAACATGTGGGTGGTCTGTTCAGGAGACTTATGACTGGGGTTTTTTAGCTATTTTATTTCATGGCAGAAAGAACTCGGCAGAGTTCTTGGCTGCTCGGCAGAGGGTATGGCTAGATCACAGGAGCATCCTCAGCCCACCCAGGGGCCAAAGTTCAGCTGGCAGCTCTCAGCTCTGAGGGGTTTCACATCAAAGCTTGGAGGAGTCAAGAGAAATTAAAGTCAGAAAAAATCCAAGGCAGGGGCAGAGGGCACTGCCAGCCCCCTGAGGAGAGAGGGGGCATCCCACAGGGATGCTCCAAGCACCCTGCTCACTGCATCCCTATACAGCCTGAAACTGGGAACAAGAGGATAAACAGGATTTTATATTAAAAATGAGCTTAAAAGGCTCAGCCCAACATCCGACGGGATGCATAGCCAGGGTTTCACAAGCTGGGCTGTGCCATCTTTGCAAAATCCCAGCTGCATGTCCTGTTGTATCTGCAGCGAGATGGAGCTGGTCACCTGCAGTGACTCAGGTGTGCTGGCAGCCTTAAAGGGGAGCTGTCATCGGCTAAAAGCCACGGGGGACCCACGGGAGCTACGTTTGGAATCGGCAATGCACCAGCAGCCACTTGTGGAAGCACCTCCCAAAGCTCTGGGAAGTTGACTTTCACTTCAATTTTTGTGCGAAATGTAAAACAGCTCCATAAAATTTGGGTAATTCAGAAGCTGATAAATCCTTCTGCCTTCACCTTCCTGATGGACTTGATTACCGTAAGAGAGATCCCATATTTCTTCTTCTCGGTGCTTTGTTCACCTCCTGAGCTTGATTAGGGGAACCTATTTGTCTTTGAGGTCTCTCTGCAGCCTGAGAGTCCTAGAGGCTCAGAGGACCCCAATTTCAGCCCTCATTAGCTCAAAGACCATGCCAGTGCTTGAACTTGATCCCCAAACACAGAGGAGCCACTGACTGAGTGCTTCAAGTTGTTTGCCTGACCCAAGTCTGGCACTTTGGCCTCTCTTCCAAATTTTTGCCCACTACAGGCAAAGCTTATATTCAGTCAAGCTTTCCATCAGCTCAAGGACAGCAGAAGGGCTGAACTTTGGGGTCCCAGAGCCACCAGGCTGGTGCCAGCTGTGGTAAGGGAGATGGGAGCCTACATGGGAGTTGTGCTGGGGCTTTTGGCATCCCCAGCCCATCTGGGGCATCTGGGCTGGAACCAGGGTGTCCTGCCTCCAATGGCTTCAAAGCTGGTGTCCCTCAAGTGACATGTGTCCCCACGTCTGGACAGTGACAGTAACCACTGCTCTGGAAGAGCCTGACCCTGGCCCAGTGACTCAGCCCTGCAGAACCTGTGGTCACTGCCAGCACTGAGCCAAGCTGCCTCTGCAGGTTGTGGTGCCAGGTCGTCCCTACTGTCACCTCTCCTGTTAGGGAAACTTGCCTGGCTGACCATCCAGGAGCCACTTTAGCATCTCCACAGCCACACAGGGAACAGAGCCCCCTGCGAGCCCTTGCCACCACCTGGCAAAATTTGCCATGACAGAAGTGATGAGGGCTCAAGGCTGACCTGCCAGAGCCAAGCCCGGCTGCTTCCCCTGCATCAGGTTTATTCCAAATTATTGTGCAGCAAGATTCCAACAGCCCCAACCAGGCTCGCTGAGGACATCCAGACCAGCATCCTCAACACAGCACCATGCTACAGCACAGCCCCCCCTTCTCCACTGCATGCCACAGCCTTGCTGCCCCCTCCCAAAGATTCCAGGCTAAAAATAACCTGTTTCCAGCAGGGAACACACCGCTCCCACGGCCGGGCGCTTTCTCCCACACAGGCAGTGACCCCTGTGCCAGCTGCTCACTGCAGAGCCCACAGCACACAGTGAGGGGAGCTGAGCCGTGGCCCACGTGCCCTTTGCAGTGCATCCAGCCAGGTGGGGACAGCCAGGCTGAGGAGGAGGGGACAAAGAGAGAGCTGGCAGTACTGCCCAGACACTGCTGAGCTCCCCCTTCATCCACACCAGAGCAGGCACAAGCAGATACATTTCTGTGCAGCAATCCCCTGCACGCACAGACCACAGGCTGTGAGAAAATTCCAGCCTCCTTCTCTCTCCCCTCCATAAAATGTCATGGTGCACTAAGACACAAACAGAACGAGCCAGTGTGCAGAATTTTTCAGCCACTTCGATCACATCTCATCACACACTGGACACCACCAGCACTTCCCGGTGCTGGGGCTGCTCTTGGAGGCAACACCCAGGAATAAGGACAAGCATCACCATTCCTCTTTCTCTCCAGCCCCAAAGCAAAACCCTACAACACTTCCAGCAAAGACGGCAGCAAAAAATAGGCTCCAGGAATGACAGCCCTCCAGGGCCAACCCCATATGGGGATGTGCTCCTGCTCCCAGCAATGAGCAGGGCAGGGGACACAGCACAGCAGTCAGATAGGGACTGGTGACCCACTCGGTCAGTGACACATTCCTCCCCCTGCTCCCATCCAGCGGGACATATTTTCCGCCTGTGTCAGCTCTCTGCACCAGCCAAGTCACACACAAGCGCCTGATGACACTCTTCAGGCATCTGAGCCAGGGTTGGCAGCAAGGAAGAGGAGGGCAACTCACATGTGATGAAGTAATCCTGCTGCCGCTTGAATTCCAGGCCCATGTAGTTGGGGCTGAACTCCTGGAACTTGATGGTGAAGCGGATCTCCTGCTCAGGCCGGTTGCACGTCACCAGCACGTTGGGGTCCATGACAGTGCTACAGGCATCTGCCTGTTCCTTCCTCACCAGGTACAGCTTATAGTACTCATAAGGCTTGGACGGCTCTGCCTTGGGGCAGATAATGTCCAGTTTATCCCCAATCTCTGGGTAGATGACCAGCCCCTTCCCAGTCATGAACCTGGAAGAGAGGAGGGTAAGAGGTTACCACATACTGGAGCAGAGGCCACACCAGCCTGGCCCACCCCACTCTGACACCATTTATTTTGTGCTTCTGCTCTGCTGCTCCCCCTCTGTAAGATGGGTTTTGACACCAAAACCAAGTTCTCTTCCCTCACCATCCCAGCCTGTGCATGGAACCAGCACAGGCTCCTGCTGACAAAAACAGGGCTGGCTTGGGTCAGTCCTGCTCGCCAGCCATGATGAGGACAGGCACCCTTCCCAGCCCCAAGCCTGGCATCCAACCGGGAATGAGTCTTCCCACAAAGGGTTGGGAAACGCCGCAGCTCTGCCTAATGGCCAGGCAAGGAGCTTCCTGCAGGGACAGGCAATAATTAGGCATAGGGAAAAGTCCTGACAATGGGGCACAGGGAGGGATCCCGTCCATGCCCCAGCTCCCTGAGGAATTCCTGTCCTTAAATGGAAGGGAAGGAAGCATCCTGCAGGACAACTTCTACCGAGCCAGGCTCAACAGGCACAGTGTCTGGAGCTCAGTGCCAGCTGTAGCAGCAGGGCAGACACACAGACACCATCTGCACTTCGCCTGCAGCTTGCTGGGTCAGAGGAGAATCCCAAGCACCCAGGGCATAGCACAGGGATGGCAGGCACAGCCCCATCATGGAACTGGATTTAGAGGGGTTATGGGTCCATCCTCCTTGCTTGGCTGCAGCTCCACCACATCAGCTCCAGTAGTACCCAAAGCAGTACAGTGGGGCAATTGGGATGGATCATCCCGACCCCAGCACCACTGGCACAGCAGCACACGGCAGGGAGTTTTGTACAAGCCATGATTCAGGCAGAAGGTGACCAGGAGAGTGGGAAACCTGGCCCCTGGAGGGTCTTTAGGGACACAGGTGGAATGTAGAGCCTGCCTCCATCCCGGCACTGCGAGCAGGTGAACCACGCTTTGCTTCACACTACCAAGTAGGTCACCTGGCCAGTGGCCAGCACCCACTTCCAAAGACTTGGGAGTGATAAAGGCTTCTCCACCCATGGCCAGAGCCCTGACACAAGGCTGGAGCAGGAGGCAGGAGCAGCCCCTGTCCCTCCCTCCCCGCCCAGCCACAGACACGCAGCGCAAGTGAACACTTGCACGGGTTCCCACCCCGAGAGGCATCTGGATCCCACACTCCTTTCTCCACGGTTGGGCTGAGTCAGAAGTTTCCTGGCACAGGACTCTGGAGTGACTCAAGCTCCCTCCTCCAGCCCCTGCCAGCTCCCTGCTGCCCAGAAGATGCCAAACTAGAAGCCACAAACAAGTCAAGCAGATGTCTTGCACCACCAGAGCAGGAGGAGAAGGCTCCTATCCACCCTCATCTCCATACCAGGAGGACCTATCACACCTCTGTGGCCAAAACCTTGGCCAACACCTGCAAACCAACTGGTCCCTGGGCCACCAGACTGTTGGGATCAGGCCAAACAGATTTGTAAGCAGGGGAGGGGCCATGAAGCAACCGAGGGAACTGAGAACCTCCCAGCACCACATCCTGATGGCACCTCTTCATCTCAGGAACTTCAGGACCAAGGCCTACCTTTGGTTTATGTAAGGATAAAACAAGGAGGCAAATCCCTTCCACGAATGCTCAGTCTCAGCTCCAGAAGCACACAGCTCCTGTCTAGGAATTAGCCCAGGAACATCTTTCAGATCCAAGCAAACATGGAGCAAGACAGAGCCGCTTCCCTGTGCATGGAGCTTTTGTGCTTCTCCCTCCAACCGCTGTTCCCCACCAGCTGCATACCCACCTGCACACAGACCGTTTTCCCTTTGTCCTCCAATTTTCCTGATTTTTTTCTCCTCCATTTCCCCTCTTATCCAACAGCAGGGCTGTTTCCAGATGACAGCCTGGGCAGCACAAGAGAGGAGATAAACCTGAGGCATGTGCCTCAAACCCCTCATACAGTTCTTCCAGCTTTTCACCACACACAGAGACCTTTATTTCCCCCAAAAATTCTGCTTTGTCACAAGAACAGCTTGTGATGATTGTCCTAGGGAAGACCAACAACAACTCCCACCATGCCAGAAGCTGGTTCTCCAGGAAATCTCTTTTAAAATACACAGTGAAAAGCAACATTTATCACAAGAAAAGGTGAGGAAAAAAATCCAAAAATTGTCACATGTTGCCTTAATGCAGGATTTCAGCCAGTTCTGGAGATGAGGAATTTTAGTTCCAAGGGATGGCTGAAGACAAAAAGGAATTACACTCTTGACTTGTCTTCACAAGGACATGTCTTCAGATTTATCTTAACCCAGAGGAGTGAACAGAGCAACTCTTAAATTAGTAGGGAAATTCATCATGCCCTTAGAGCATTCCCTGTAATTTCAGGGAGGGGGAATCTGCTGTTCCTCTGGAAAATACAGCTTGATTTCCCTGTTTTAAGGTGGGAAAAAAAAAAAAAAAGATAAAAAGTAAAACTTAGCTCAACCTTAAGGCTGAAATAACTCTCAGCATTAAGAATCACTCTCCTCTACCTTGCCTACCATGTAGGAGGAGAAGGATAATGGTTCCAGCTTTATTCCTGCCCCATCCCTGAAGTGTCCAAGGCAGATTGGATGAGGCATGAAACAACCTGGGATAGTGGAAGGTGTCCCTTTCCATGGCAGGGGGTGGAACTGGATGAGCTGTAAGGTCCCTTCCAACCCAAACCATTCTGGGATTCTGTGATTGGTACCATCACCAGTTCACATGTAACATCCCAGCATCCTTTCTCCTGGTGTCCGTGGGGGTGGGAATGATTAACTACAGCCATTAAAGCTTAAAACAAGTATTTTTTGCCAGCTGAGCAGTTGGAGAGGGCTGGCAGCTTCATCCCTAAAAGCCCTTGAGGTGATTTTTGGGTGGCACCCATGGCTGCCCACCCGCAGAGCCAAGGGACCATCCCGGCCATCCCAGCCAGGCATCCCCCAGGACCACTCCAGGCCCCCAGTTCCCAGCCCTGCAGGTTCCTTGGGAGCGATCAGGTGGCAACATCCAATTTCCTGATTGTTTTGGGAGGTGTTTTCAGATGGGAAAGGTGGAAAGGGGATTTGTGAGCCTTGTAAGCTGATTCCTCTGAGTTGGATAAACAACAGGAGCTCTGTTGGCAGCAGGATGCCGGGATGCCGGAGCAGGCAGATGGGATTAAAGTGCAGCCTCTCCCATGCCCTGAGTTGGGGGGCTGCTGGTGGGGCCTCCAATCCCTTGCAGAGCCCCCCTCACTTCCCCCGGGGGTCCAAAATGCAGGATCTGATGGAGTGACCAGGGGCTGCAGGTGGGACCTGCTGGAAGAGCCATGGACTCAGCCAGGGCCCAGTATCAGAGGCATCCCAGAGAGGGTTTGCTGGGAGAGGAGGAAGAACACAAGCTAAGGAGGAAAACCGAGCAAGTTTGGCCAGAGCACGATCAGGAGTCATATTGGGTATGATACCCCACTCCTCCACACCCCCTTCCCATGCAGGCACTTCTCCTCCATGTGGGCACACATGGATAGACATGGATGAGCCAACACATTCTCAGCAATCCTGCAGACAAGTCATCTGGAACCTTAAAATCCAACAGTCCTTCAGCTCTTTGTTAGGGAAGACTGAAAAATGGCTTAAAAATACAATTTCTTAAGAGAATGGGTTGACACATTTTCCAACTGCTCTCCCCCTGGATCCAGGCATTCCTTGCACCACGTCAAGCACAAAATCTCCGGGACAGCATCACCTTTCCCCATGTCCACAGCATACGATGCCCCTAACCTGATTTCAGGCTTGGCAGAAACAGAACATTTCCCAAGAACCTTCTCCTTGGAGAAGATGTTCTATTGCTGATGCTGACATACATATAAGATGACACATGCTAAATGCTGTTTGCTTCAAAGAAATCAAAAAATAACTGAATCTTACATGGAGGACAAGTATGTCTGGCAGGGAAGGCTGACAATGCCCAGCAGAGCGAGACCTGCAGGAGCTGGGAGGTTTTCTTGGTGTCTGGGCAGCTGAAGCCCCCATGGGCCAAGCTCTCCACACCAACAGAGCATGAGTCCTTCCAGACAGATCACAGCTCCCACCCACCAGGAATCTCCTCAAGGAAAGGGATGGGAAAGGGCCAGATCCAGTAAAAAAAGCCAAAGATCCATGTTCAAACTGGCTGTGGGATCCTGAAAAACACTCCTGAACCCTGCAATTTGCTGGTGCCCAGCCACACATAAATCCAGTCCTGCCCTCTCTGCCTCATTCGTCCAAGCTTCCCTAGGACACAGCAGCCATGCCCAGGCACTGTGGACTCTCTGCCACTGGCCAGAAGAATCAGTCCTGTCCCCAGAGCTGTTTTCCAGACCCCGATGTCACAAAACCACATCACACTCCTGCCATTGGAGGGTCCCTGCACAGTTCATCCAAAGCTCCCTTGGTGAAACTCAGCTACCTCTGCCCTTGCCAAAATCTGTATTTTCACCAAGAAAGAGAATTGAGAGGTCAGTAGTAAAAACTGGAACCTAGCTTAGGTGAAGTGGGAAGTCACGGGTCAAACAGCATTACCAGACAGGGACAACCACATGGTCCCCAGGGAGCTTGAGATGAGAACATCAGATATCCCCTATCACAGGGAGAGGTTCTCCTGCTGACACCTGGAAGTATCAGTGAGACAGTGCAACCCCCACTGACCTCACTTCACCTCTCCACAGTCAAAGACAATCAAACCAGAGGAATTACACCCTAATCCCAAAAGGCCCATCTGATCCCAGCACACCAACATCCACAGCCCTTCCCCAAAGTGGTGCCAGTACGCAAAGGCATAGCCCCTTTCTCCTATTTGACTCCCATTCAGCTCTAGGGAACAAAGATACTCCATGGAAGGAAGTTAATTACAAGAGGAATGAAAAGGTTCCTCCCTCTGTACCTGTCGCCTTCTCGATCGTCCATCGCGCCGCTCATCACCACAAGAGGGTAAATAGGAGCACACAAACCCCCACGCTCTCATATCCCACTCCTTTCATGTGCTCCTCTATTATTAGTCTTCTTTAGAAGAGCCTGCCATCTTTTTTCCCCCTGCTAATCTATGGATAATTATTTTCCTTGCCCTGCGGCAGCCCTCTTCTATTTCTGTTCTATCCTTTGGAGCCGAGGTAGCCACACAGAGCCAGCAATTCCAGGTATCTGAGAGCAGCTCATATCTCCTCCACTCCTTTGATCTCTGCTGTTCAAGGAGATATTTTTCACCTTCCAGCCCTCCCAGCTCCTCACCATCCCTGGGAGAGGGAACAGCCTCTGCTGATCCCCCCAGGGCTGTCCCATCCAGTCACCCTCCCAGATACACTCTAAGGCCCTTTTTTTTCCTCATGTCAGATTTAATGAGGCTCATTCAACCCTTCCAAAGACAAAAGGCCCTTCTCGTTTCCAAATGGATTTACACGATACATCAGTGAGGCATAAATGGGTCTCCATGGCAATGCTCACTGGCCCCTCCCCAGCTCTGGGATGCCATTTTCCAACTCTGCTGCTCCCCAAAACCCTTTTATTGCTTTCCTGCCAGCTGAGAGGCTCCTTGCAAGCTGGTAACCCCCCCACCCCACATCTCCGAGTGCCAGGGGTGACATTTTTTGAGGTGAAGTTACAAGATGCCCAAGTCAGCATCTCCCTGGCACAGACACCCCCAAAAGCTCCACACTGTGACTGACTCCAGGTCACAGTCAAGCCAGGGTTGGGATTGAGCAGAAGGGATGGAAACACCAAGTGCCGGGGAAAATGAACCCAAACTGCCCCTCTCTGCCCAGAAAGGGGGGTGATGTCCAAGGCAGTGTAGTCTGTCCATGCTCAAACACCAGCCCCAGTCACAGCGTGGCTCCCAGCACCTCTCCGCAGGGAAACCTGTGGTTCTGGGGATTCCCATGGCTTTGGCAATGGCCAAGAGGCCACTCCAATGCTTCACACAGAGATTTGGGAAACAGGAGCCTCATGTTCAACACTTTGGACTGTAACTCTCCCCAAGCAGCCTCAAACACTGAAGGCTGAGAGAGCACCTTGCTTACCCTAAGCAGCCCTGGAAGCAGGGAAGGTGGGATGCAGGGAAGGTCTCACGATAGCTCCTTGAGCTTTGTTCACAAGTTGCAGTCACTGCCATAGCTATGAAGACCAAGCCCTCACCCAGCATGTGGGGGACACACCAGAGAGGCCACTTTTCCAGGAAAATACCCACCACTGCTGGGTTTCTCAAGCAGAAAGTTGGGAGCAGGATCCTGGTTTCAGCTGCAAACCTGCAGCTTGTGGACAGGTCTGCTTTCCCCTCCTGCATTCCAGAACCCTTCTCCTAGGGAAGAGTCACACCAAGGTTACTACCAGCCAAGAGCAGAGGAGGGTTCCAGGCATCAGGATGCTGGGAGAACAGGTCAACAGGCTTCAGGAAAGCTGACATGGATGCTGTGGGATGCCAGTCACACCTCAGCACCCACAGGCAGCAGCTGCCACCACAGCTGGTGACATCCCTGGCCCCAGTGACTCAGTCCTGTGCCACAGCAGGGCTGCAGGAAGAGCTTTCTCCCTGAGCTATCCCCATAATTACAGCATGACCAGGGAGAGTATCCAAGTGCCAGACTACCCACCAGCCCCAAGGAGGATGACAGATCACCACCACCAAAGGCAGCACCCACAAAATGAGAACATTCTCCTTTGTCCCATCGTGGGCTTGGCCAGGATGTATCCTGATGCCAGCCCATCACTTCCAGGGACAGTTGCTGACCACTCTCATGCCCCAAGGAGGAGGAAGAAGAGAAGAGGGAGAAGAGGGAATGCTCCCAGCCCTCGCAGCAGCCGGGCCTGCCAGGAGCAGCCATGTGCTGCTCAATCCTCCCAGGTCTGCGCACACTCCATGCACTCACACGCTGCACCTGAACGATCTCAATCCAAACCTAGTGAGGGAGGGAAACAAAATCTGCTGCTAATTGAGGGATTTTCGAGTAAATTTAATTAGGGCCAAAGCACTGGCACAGGCAGCACTCTGCAGCCACTGGCATGGGCTCAGGGGACCCCGGGGTCCTGGCCATGCCCACCTGGGGTCCGGACAGGGAATGAGGAACACCGGGAGTCCCTCAGGCTCACCCCCGTTGCACACCCACCCCCCCAAACCCGTTATTTCCCAGCACAATAAGCACCTCCAGCAGTGATGGAACCAAGAGCTTGGCCAAAAAATAGAGGAAGAAAAGCCGTATTTTCTCCCTGGAGTCAGATCGTCCCAATCTCCCCTCAGAGGAATTAAGAGGGGCCGAGTTATCTAATTAATGCTGGCAGAAGCAGGAGGCCGAGGGCTGGGGGGCGGCAGCAGCCCACAAAGACGGCATGGGGAGTGGTTTCCCTGCCACTGCCACCCCCCCACCCCCACCCCCCCCGCCGGCAATGGGGCCCCACGCTGGGAGTGAGGTAAGAGGGGATTCAAAGGGGGGTTTGTCAGAGGGTTTGTTTTTGGAAACGGGGGAGGGCAAGGGGACAGGGCTTGACAAGAGCTGACAGACAACTGAAGAAAACCATAAGGGCCATGAATGGCAACACGGCGCTTTAATTGGCGTAGGAATGGAGAGAGAAGTGAGACAATGAGGCTGTGCGGCAGCGGCGGGGCCGAGGTGTGGGCACTCACCTTCTACCCACACTTCTACCCGCACCCCAATCCCTACCCCAACAGAGCTTGGCAGCTGAATGCTGCAGTGTGACCCCCATCCTAAAAAACACCATCTAAAACGCACAGGGAGAACATGGAGGCAGAATGACAGAGCCTAGCACACATCAGGCATCACAAAACCCTGACGGCGCCAGGAGCGGCACAATCCCAGCCTCGGGATGCTGCAGTTATTAAATGATCCATCGGAAACAGCTCATGTTCCCGCTCGGCTCCATGCATTTTCCGGCTTCGGTTTGGCCACTCGTGCTCTGGCTACAGCCCCGCTCATCCGGAGGACAGGAGGCCGGGAGAGAGAGAGGGAGAGGCAGGTTAAAAAGGAACACGGTTGGATCAGCGGGGTTCCTACTCCTTCCCTGACCCCTCCGAAATAAAACGGAGATTTCGTCTCCCGGTTCCAAAGCAAAGAATTACTTTGGCAGGGGCTGCGGCGGCGGCCGGGCGCCCACTTGGAAGGGAAAGCAGCAGGAATATGCCCAAGGAGCCCAAGACAAGCCCTCCCCGCCAAGCCCCGCTCATTCTCATGCAGATCAAACCCAGTCGGGACAGAACGGAGGCAAACTGCAGCCCCCCCCTCCCCAGAGCAGGGCTGGGGGCACAGGGAAGGGTTGGGTGGGGGGCTCAGCACACCAGATCTGACACAAACCCCAGTGTTTTCATTGATTCCCCCTCTTCCCACCTCTCACTTTTCCATCTCAGTTGGAAAAAAAAGAACTGAAAGCTAAGAGCCAAGAGCTGAAGTTACAGCTGGTAGTTGGGCCTTAGGAGAGAGGGAGCCCTTTCCTTCCTTAACCCCAGGATCTGACACCCCACTTAACCCTGCATCCCACAAACACAGTTTGCAGCTGGAAGTCTCAAATCTCCCCATGGGACAGTGACTGGGTGCTCATGCCGCTGCATTCCAAGGGGTACAGAAGGGCTCCCCAAATCCCTCAGCTTCTCACTTCACTGGCCACCTCCAAAGCAAGGGAGAGGAGCCACCAGCCTCCCTCATTTTTCTGAGAAATATCAGAAAAATAAGGCCCACACATGTCCTGGGGAGCAGCAGAAACCACAAGGTCTCCTGGATTTTCCCCTGGCTCCCAGGAGCCCCTCACAGTGTCCCAGGGCTCAGATTTCCATCCCTGGAGATCCCACTGAGGGCTGGGTGACAGCTCCAGAGCACCCACCCAGGTCCCTGGGGCTTTGGCTCAGCCCGGGGATGCAATGCTGTGGTTTGAAGGATTAATCCCAAGGTCAGAAACTGGGCAGGGAAGAGCAAACCCTGCGGAGGGTTCCCCAATCCCAGCTGCGGGATGCCCTGCCCTGCCCCGACAGGTCTCCCGGGTTTCGCCAGCCCCTGGTCCCAAGGGAGCAGCATCACCCCCACCGCGCCTCCCTGACTCACACTGGGCCCTTTGATCCCCCTGCTCCCAGAGCGGACAAACAAGTTCTGGCATTTCAGCTCTGGCTCCCGTCTGGAAGTGCCATCTTCCCCAGCAGCTGCAAATCACCATCCCTCAGCCCTGACCTCATTACTGAGAACTTGTTTGGCTGCCACTGGGGGTTATTAAGAGCTTCCTAATCCCTCCTTCCCAACACAGGCCATGTGCACATCTGCCCACAGCTGCCCAACCCAGCATGAAGGGACCTTGATTACCATCCAGTTCCAACTCTGCCATGGGCAGAGACACCTTCCACTAGCCCAGCTTGCTCCAAGCCCCATCCAACCTGGCCTCGGACACTTCCAGGGATCCAGAGGCAGCCACAGCTTCTCTGGGCAACCTGTGCCAGGGCCTCACAATTCTCATAGGGAAGAATTTTTTCCCAATATCACAGAATGTGTAGGTTGGAAGAGACCTTCAAGATCATTGAGTCCAACCCAGCCCTTACACCTCAACTAAATCATGGCATCGAGTGCCACGTCCAGTCTCTTTTTAAACACATCCAGGGACAGTGACTCCACCACCTCCCCAGGCAGACAATTCCAGTATTTAATCACTCTTTTAGTGAAAAACTTCTTCCTAATATCCAACCTATATTTCCCTTGACACAGCTTAAGACTGTGTCCTCTCGTTCTGTCAGTTTCTGCCTGGAGAAAGAGATCAACTCCCAGCTGTCTACAGCCACCCTTCAGGAAGTTATAGAGAGTGATAAGATCACCTCTGAGTCTCCTTTTTTCCAGGCTGAACAACCCCGGCTCCCTCAGTCATTCTCCATATGGCTTGTTTTCCAAGTCCTTCACCAGCTTTGTTGCCCTCCTCTGGATGTGTTCAAGCATCTCAACGTCCTTCCTAAACTGAGGGGCCCAGAACTGGACACAGCACTCAAGGTGTGGCCTCACCAGTGCTGAGTACAAGGGAAGAATGACCTCCCTGCTCCTACTGGCCACACCATTCCTGATACAGGCCAGGTGCCATTGGCCTTCTTGGCCACCAGGGCACACTGCTGCCTCATGTTCAGTCAGCTGCTGACCAGAACCCCCAGGTTCCTTTCCTCCTGGGCACTGTCCAGCCACACCGTCCCCAGCCTATAATGCTGCAGGGGGTTATTGTGGCCAAAGTGCAGGACTTGGCACTTGGACTCATTAAACTTCATCTTGTTAGACTCTGCCCATCCATCCAACCATTCCAGATCTCTCTGCAGAGCCATCCTACCTTCCAACAGGTACACTCTCCCAGCTTAGTGTCGTCTGCAAACTTACTTATGAAAGATTCAATAGCCTCATTCATGTCATCAATGAAAATATTGAACAGAGCTGGCCCCAGCACAGACCCCTGTGGGGCACCACTGGTGACTGGCCACCAGCTGGATGCAGCACCATTCACCACCACTCTCTGGGCCCAGCCACCCAGCCAGTTCCTAACTCATCAAAGAGTGCTCTTATCCAAACCCCAGGCTGCCAGCTTATCCAGGAGTATGCTGTGGGAGACAGTGTCAAAAGCCTTGCTGAAGTCCAAATAGACAACATCCACAGCCCTTCCTGCATCCACCAGGCAAGTTTCCAATCATCCGGAACCTCACCAGTGAGCCATGACTGATTGTAAATGATGGAAAGTGGCTTTGCAAGCTCATCTTCCAGTTCACTCATCACCCTGGGGTGGATCCCATCTGGGCCCATAGATTTATGAGTATCCAAGGATCTCAGCAGTTTTCTGACTGCCTCCTCCTGGATAATGGGGGGACCATTCTGTTCCTTGACACCATCAACGAACCCAGGAGGACAGTTGTCCTGAAGGCAAGTTGTCTTCCCACTGAAGACTGAGGCAAAGAAGGCATGAAGCAATTCTGCCTTATCCTCATCTGCAGTTACTAAGTTCCCTTCCTTATCCAATAGAGAACAAATGTTGGCCTTACCTTTCCTTTTACCATTAATATATTTGTAGAAACATTTTTATTATCCTTTACAGAAGTTGCCATTTTGAGTTCAAAGTGAGCTTTGGCCTCCCTAATTATTTTCCTACATGCTCTAGCAGCCCCCTTAAATACTTCCTGAGGGACCTGACTCTCCTTCCAAAAATGATACATCCTCTTCTTATTCCTGAGTTCATCCAAAACCTCCTTGCCCATCCAGGCTGGACGTTTGCCTCATCGACTCCTCTTTCGGCACACAGGGACAGTTTGTTCCTGTGCCCTCAAAATCTCTGTTTTGAAAAACACCCAGCTTTCCTGAACTCCTTTGTTTTTAAGGGCTGCTTCCCAAGGAAGTCTCTGAATAAGTTTCCTAAATAGGCCAAAGTCCACCCTCCAGAAGTCCAATGTAAGAGTCTTATTGATGTACCTCCTGATTTCACCAATTATCAAGAACCCTATAATTTCATGATCACTCTGTCCCAGTCGTCCTCCAACCACCATATCTCCCACCAGCCCATCCCTATTTGTGAACAACAGATCTAACATAGTCCCTCCCCTGGTGGGCTCACCTATCAGCTGCAACAAAAAGTTATCATCCATGCACTCTAAAAATTTCCTGGACTGCCTCTTTTCTGCTGTATTAAGCTCCCAACAGATGTCTGGCAGGTTGAAGTCACCTACAAGAACAAGGGCTGATGATCCTGGAACATTCTCCAGCTGCTTATAGAATAAGTTGTCTCCTGGTTGGGTGGATGATAACAGACTCCCAGTAGGATGTCAGCCTTGTTGGCTTTCCCCTTAATCCTTACCTATAGGCATTCAACTACATCTTCATTGGTTTCAATACCTATGGCATCAAAAGCCTTTTTAATATAAAGGGCCACCCCTCCATCTCTTCTCCTTTTCCTGTCTCTTCTAAAGAGCTTGTAGCCATCAAGTGCAGTGCTCCAGCTATGTGAGTCATCCTACCACGTTTCTGTGATGGCAACTACATCACAGCTTTGCTGTTGCACCATGATCTCCAGCTCTTCCTGTTTGTTACCCATGCTGCGTGCATTAGTATACATGCACTTCAGCTGGGCTACTGATTTCACCCCTAACTCAGGCTTAGCACCCTTGGGTCTGCTTCCAGGCAGCCCAGCTGCATCCCCTTCCCCCTTCAAACCTAGTTTAAAGCCCTCTCAACGAGGTCAACCAGTTCCTGAGCTAAGAACCTTCTACCCTTAACAGAGAGATGTATGCCATCTGGTTCCAACAGAGAAGATGCTGTAAAAGTTGACCCATGATCAAATGTCCTGGGTTGTAGTTTAGGATGTATTCTATCACCATCTTCAGTTAATGGCCCATCAATGCCTTGCTGCATGACTCATAGATAACTCCCTCTGGGAATTATCTCTCTTTAATGGGCCATCAAGAACCTCCTGGATGACTCATCATCCCATTGTGAGATGCTCCGCCCATGGGAAAGAGCCAAGCATTCTCACCTGGATATAAGCTGGGATTTGGGACAGTAGAAGCAGCCCTCATCCACTGGATTCCCAGAGGACTGGAGGTACCCGACCTTTCTATGAGATCACTGCTTTGGGAAGACCACCTCATCTGGACTGCTTCCATCACCCTGATCAGATTGTGTTCTGACTCTGTCAGTGGTTTTTTCTTTTTGTATTGTTGCTTTTATTTTATTTTATTTTTTTCCTTTTCTTCTCATTAAATTGTATTTCTGACTTGGAGCCTCTCACTTGGTTTGTTTTCAAACCACAACATCAAATAATCCAAAATTTTGTCAATGACACCAACCCTTAAGCCACTTGTTAACAATGTGAGCTCTATTTCTTTCATAATTTTTCTCCGCCGCCAAAGGAACTGAGCAGAACACTACCTGGGTCCCTGTATTATCTATCATGTGACCCAGTGCCCTAAAGTCCCTTTTAATTGCCTTGGCACTCTTCTTTTTGATCTCATCATTGCCAGCCTGGAGTATCAGCAGTGGGTAGTAATCAGTGGGCTGAATCAGCCCAGGAAGTCTCTCAGTAATATCCTGTACCCAGGCCCTAGGCAGGCAGCAGATTTCCAGTGGGATGTGTCTGGGTGACATATGGGGCCCTCTGTTCCCTTCAGAGGGGAGTTACCTACTATGATTACCCTTCTTTTCTTCTTGATGCTAGATGTGGAGATCTGTCTTACAGATGAATCATAATTGGGAGGCTCACTGGGCAGATATTTTCCCTCTAAATCATCTAACTGGCTCTCTAGATCCAGGGCCTCATGCCTATTCTGAAGTGGCACCTGGCTGGGGGATGGGGGTCAGGAGGAGTTTTTATTATTACCTCCCCGAGCAGGGACCCTTATCCACTGCCCTTCATTTACCAGGTGCTGTTCTATTGCTTGGGAGTGGGACGCATATGAGTCCTCTGAATCTTGATGGGCCTCCCTTAAAGATGGAAGAGCTGAACTCCACCAGTCTATTTCCTTTCACTTTCCCTGATACTCCTTAATCGTTCAACTTCCTCCCTAAGCTCGGCCACTAGTGAAAGGAGGTCATTTACTTGCTCACACCTCAGGCATGTCTCCTTCACAACACCCCCTGAAACAACCGATAAGCTCAAACACTCTGGGCAGGAATGGGTCTGTATAGACATCCTTTTTGGAGGGCTCCACTTGGTCACATACACTAGTACCAACCACAGTTTTCGACTGTGTTGAAACCATTGCTAACAGAAATCCCAAGACCAACCAGCCAGTAGAAACACCTCAAACAACACACAGCACACCTTATCAGCAAGAGAACTAGCAACCCTGCCTGCTTGCCCTGCCTGCGCGAACTGCTGCACAAACTGCTGTGGCCACACCCCTGTTTGCCCACTCCTGTTCGCTGTGCTCCCTAGAGACCTCTTATAATGGGCCACTCAGCCACCTAACCCTGCCCTGTGGCAGTGAAAAGCCATTCTCTCTTGTCCTGTCCTCATCCAAAGTCCCTCTCCAGCTGTCCTAGAGCCCCTTTAAGCACTGGAAGGGGTTCCAAGGTCTCCCCGGAGCTTTCTCTTCTCCAGGCTGAACCAGGTCACCCCATGTTCCTGCCACCACCAGCTCGCTGCACTCAGCTGCCCCAGACCTTCGGCCCCGCTCCACAGGGGTGGATGGGGCTGGGTTAGGTCTGAGAGAAAAAGCTAAAGATGAGTCACAGGACCTCAAAAGTTTATTTGTTCTCTCCCCTCTTGTCCTCCTGCACAGAACTGAGCCATCACCAAAGTCTGGAGAGTCAGCTCTGCAGGAAAGCTGGATCCAGTCTCCTCCAGTCCTGCTCTGGATGTAACTAAGCGGGGCAGAAACTGCCCCTTTAATCCCAAAACCTCTTCCCAGTGCTGCCCACACCCCTCTTTACTGTCCTGTTCAGGCACAACAGCCCAAATTTTCTCCATATCTACACCAAAAAGATCCTCCTAAAGGTTTCACCACTGGAAGGAGTTGGGACACTCGTGCTCTCCCTCAGCAGCCCTTCCACTGCTCCCAGTTTACCCAGCTGAAGGCTGATGGGAAGAGCAGCAGCTGAGGGAGGGACCAGGAGAGAGAGCACAGTAGTGTCAGGTTTTAATCCCTCCTCCAGTACAAAGAGATCTGGCTTGTACTTGCTTTTATTTTTAGGCCAGATTTACATGTACAGCTGAACTTCATTCCAAAGTACAAATTCCAGCTAGGAATGGGAGAGGAGAGGAACCAGAACCCAGCACTGGCTCTGGTGTCACAGGCACTGACAGAGCCAGGGATCTCGGGGCTGATGCTTCTTTCCATCCCCAAGGATGTCACCAGACTCTGCCGGGACACACGGCTCCCACTCCCAGAGGGAGCTTTCACAAGGCACTAAGCAAACCTCGTGTTTAAACCTAAAAATAACCCAACCCTTGGGCCTGGGGGGGGGAAAGAGGGCAGAGCACCTAGCCTGTCCCACTCCAGCGCCAGCAGTTTCCAATTGCCTGTGGATCGGGAGTGTTCCAAATCCTCTCCCTGAGACAAAATCCTACGCCTTGCCACCCACACTCATGGAAGAAAACTGGTGAGAGCCGCAGGAGAGACCAAAGTCTCCCCCAAACACATCCTGCCCCCCTGCTTTGCTGCCAGATGCGATCCCCCAGAGCCTTGTCCTAAGATCCCACTAACTCCAGCATTCCCAGTGGCAGTCCTTGCCTCACTCAGTGTGTGCCACTGGGCTGAGGCCACGTTCCTGCCGTGCCACCATGCTGGGAGACTGAGAGGTCTGATGCTATCAATCCAACAGGAGTTTATTCCAAGGCTGGTGTCTGTCTGTCCCACTGACTCTGCAGGCAGAACCAGTCCCCAGTCCCCAACACAGAGCAATCCTCAAACCCACCGGAGCTGTGAGAGCAGAGACCAACCCCCACCTTGGAGCAATGTTTTTGGGGTGCCCCCTAAAAAAGTGGATCCTTTATCCTGGCTTGGGAAACCCCTAAGTGAGCAGCACCAGTGCTGTTGTGAGACCTCCTCGTCCTGCCCTGCAGCCCCTGGCAGGACTTACCCACACAAATCCCTCACCAGTATCCAAATTTCCTCCCCGACCCGCAGGTCCTCCATCCTGCCATGCAGCTGCCAACCCCTTGCAGGATTCACCCCACAAACCCCTCGCTGGACCCCAGATCTCCTCCCTGACCTCCAGCTCCTCCATCCCTTTCCTGCTTCCCTCTCCCAGAAAAGCCCTTCATGGGGCTCTAGCTTCCAACTATCCCACTTCACTCCAATTCCCTCAATCCATTTAAGTCTTTCTTTGCATGTAAGGTGTTTTTTTCTTTGCCTTTCTCTTTTTTAACTTATTAAGGAGAAAGTTCAAACCATTGGCAGTGTCTGCAACACACTAATTTGGAACTTAGTGTGGTGTCAACATTACATTAAGTATTTCTGTCAACCATGAGAACACACCATGTCTGTGTAAGAAATTACACCAGCAATTATAAATAAAGAGGCATGTAAAACTAAAAAATAATGAATTCCCAAATGGTAACTGACATTCTTATTAGGATTAATCTAATTTTAGTAGACTCATTTATATCCTGCCTCTGGATAAAAAATGAGTTTAAATTTTAAAACCTGGATAAAAAGTGGCATTTTTTTAAAAAAGTACTTTTAGAAGTTACCCTGCATGATTAAGCAGGATGATAATGCGAGGAAGCTTAACAAAAAATGTGCCATTAAAGGAGATATTTGTTAAACAAAATGAAAGCAGAGATATTTATCAAGCCCAGCAGATTATTCCAGGGTAACTGGACCTGGCATTGCCAGGTGTTGCTTGTGGTCACAAGTTAATGGAGAGAAAATTGGGAATGGCAGATAACAGGGAAAGGGCAGGAGTTTTGCCGGGTGCATCCTGCACCAGCAAGCTAGGGAATGGCAGCACTGACAAGAGCCATCCATAGCCTGGATGAGTCCATGGACTCATTGGACATGGACAGGCATAAGGCAAAGCATAGGAGTCACTCACAGACTGGGAAGAAAAACCCCAAAAGGTGAGTCAGTTCAACATATCAAAAAAAGAAAGAACATGAGATGGAACACCAAGGCCCTTCCCAAGGTTTGCCGAACACCAAGTGGGGCTTGGCCCGTTCCAGCATCGCCCAGCCCCCCTCCATGGCACTGGCTTAGATGGGCTGTTAGTACAAAATGTGCCCTTGGCCTCAAGCTCTGGTGTTGGCATGTTTTAACTCCATGGCATTGGATAATTTGATTGACACAGGTTCTGGCAGGACACTGGAGTGTCTCTTCTCCCTGTGCCAGCCCACCACACACTTCCTGCTACATCCATCTCCAGCAACACCTCACCAACCCACAAATCTCCTCATCCATGGAACCAGCCACCCCAAATGAGGAACCAGCCAAGAGACCTCCAGGTTTGCCTGTTGCTCCACTGTCCCCACATCCCCCACGTGTCCATGACCACCACATCCTGTGGGACACTGCGGAGATCCCAGCCATCCCAAGGTGCAGGACATGGAGGCAGGAGGGCACAGGAAGCCTAAGTGGCCAGGATCAAAGCCGGGGCACCCACAGGGCTGGGCTCCCTCCTCTAACAGACATCTCCACATTACAAGTGAATTAAGCATGGAAGCAAAGCACCTATTGTGGTTTGAAAACAAACCAAGTGAGAGGCTCTAAGTCAGAAATACAATTTAATGAGAAGAAAAGGAAAAAATAAAATAAAATAAAATAAAATAAATGCAACAATACAAAAAGAAAAAAACCACTGACAGAGTCAGAACACAATCTGATCAGGGTGATGGAAGCAGTCCAGATGAGGTGGTCTTCCCAAAGCAGTGATCTCATAGAAAGGTCGGGTACCTCCAGTCCTCTGGGAATCCAGTGGGTGAGGGCTGCTTCTACTGTCCCAAATCCCAGCTTATATCCAGGTGAGAATGCTTGGCTCCTCCCCATGGGTGGAGCATCTCACAATGGGATGATGAGTCATCCAGGAGGTTCTTGATGGCCCATTAAAGAGAGATAATTCCCAGAGGGAGTTATCTATGAATCATGCAGCAAGGCATTGATGGGCCATTAACTGAAGATGGTGATAGAATACATCCTAAACTACAACCCAGGACAGCACCAAAAGATTTAAGAATATGTGGAAAGAGTTAAAAAGCCAAAGAAGAAAAAAAAAATCCCAGGCTGATTATTTTATTTTCTCCTGACAGTTTGAGCCACAATGGCCAATAAATCCCAATTATGGATTTAAAAAATGATTCCTGCAGACACTTGGACCATCAAGGCAATTCTGGGCTCCCATAACTCCTGGTTTATGATGGTCATACATGTCCATTTTCCACAGAGCCAAGCATTTCAATAAAATGACCATAAACCTAGATTAGAGATTAAAGGACTGACTCAGAAGTTGTCAGAGGAAGAAACAAGTTTCCCTGCAATTGCTTTGCTATTTTTACCAACCAACAGTTTGGCTTTTTGATGGGTTTATGCCAGCAGTAAATTTTGGGCTGCTGACAGCTCGGTGTGTGAGACGACTGAAGGCAGCTGCAGGGAGGTGTGGGGAGTGAAATGAATAAAATGTAAGAAACTCCCATTTTTGACACAGTCTGTCATTTGTTAGGAAGGTTATGCTGTTTAAAATGTTATGCCAGTTGTAACCTGTCTGTTAAGGAAGTTATGCTGTTTGTACCAAAATTTGTACCCTCAAAACCTTATTCCAAGTTGTACATCCCCCCTAAAACCCCATGTTCCCTTCCCCTTCCGTCAGGCTAGACTGTCACCATTCCTGCCAGCTCCTCGAACTGCCAGCCCCGCCTAATAGGAAAATCAAATGACTTCCATGGTGCACCGCTCCAAAACCAAAGTGCAGTTGCCAGCAAACGGACCCAAAAGCCGCGACCCAGCACAAAATCCAGATAAAAGGGAGACACTACAACACCAAGAAGACCCTCAGCTACCTAGGGACTGATTCTGCTTCTGCCGCCTCGCCATGACCACAAAAAGACTGGGAAACAGTGACACCCCTAGAGCAAATGAGCCCAGTTGAGTTCCTGGGGACTCCCGCGAGGCAGGAACTCCCGACTCTGCGGCGAGAGCAGAAGATTCGACTGACAGCTGATTCTCAGCGGCGGCCCAAGCGAGAGCAGCGACGGCGCAGGCGACCCCTCGAGTTCCCCCTTGAAAGAGCTGACTAATAAAGGCCTTTCAAATGAGCAGGTCTCCTGGCCCATTTTTAACAGGGAGGACACGAGCCCAGCCCCGGGCTCAGGCAACAACTCCGAGATGAGAAGTGACAGGGCTCCTCCTGGGCTCCCCAGTGCCAGCACAGGGAAACAGATGCTGGCTTTGACCGACCTTCCTGGGCCCTGAAATGAATGAAATGTAAGAAATTCCCTTTTTTTGACACAGTTTGTCATTTGTTAAGAAAGTTATGCTGTTTAAAATGTTATGCCAGTTGTAACCTGTCTGTTAAGGAAGTTATGCTGTTTGTACCAAAATTTGTACCCTCAAAACCTTATTCCAAGTTGTATACCCCCTCTAAAACCCCGGGTTCCCTTCCCCTTCCGTCGGGCTAGGCTGTCCCCATTCCCCACCAGCTCCTCGAACTGCTGGCCCCGCCTAATAGGAAAATCCAAGGACTTCCATGGTGCATCGCTCCAAACCGAAGTGCAGTTGCCGGCAAGCGGACCCAAAAGCCGGGACCCGGCACAAAATCCAGATAAAAGGGAAACACTACAACACCGAGAAGACCCTCAGCTACCTAAGGACTGAATTCTGCTTCTGCCGCCTCGCCACGACCACAAAGAGACTGAGAAGAAGTGACACCCCTAGACCACACGAGCCCAGTTGGGTTGTCGGGAATTCCCGCGAGACCGGAACCCCCGACTCTGCTGCGGCGAGAGCAGCAGATTCGCCTGACACCTGATCCTCAGCGGCGACAGGAGCGAGAACAACGACAGGAGCAGCGGCGGCGCAGGCGACCCCTCGAGTTCCCCCTTTAAAGAGCTGACTAATAAAGGCTTTTCAAAGGAGCAGGTCTCCTGGCCGAATTTATAACAATTTGGGGGCTCGCCGGGATCTAAGCCACGCCCAGAAGAGGACCAGGACGGGAAGGCGCAGCCCGACCTCGGACCTCCTGGACAGCTGGACATCCCGGACCAGAGGACGTCGCTCGCCAGCCTCGCGGGACACCACGGAGGAGCATCGGTAAGAATAACCGGTGGCGGGAGTGGAGACGAGCGGATGTGGAGTGAATGAGTGGGGGGCCGGCAGCTCGGACCCCCCAAGCGAGTTTGGACTGCTGAGTACCCCCGCGAGGGGGCCGGCCGGGAAAAGCAGGAAGCGAGTGAACTGAGAGTGACTGAGGCGTCTCCAGGGGCATAGGCGCCCCCCTCTGGACGTGCGGAGGAATTTACAGAGTAAGTGGCACGTCAAAGAAGTGAAGCACGCACCACACTGGCTGAGGTTATAACCCGGGGTGTCACAGGAGGCTAGCGCTGGCTGGGGGAGCGGCTGGAACCCTAAGGGCGGGTTGCCCAGGCTACTTTCGGTGCTTGTGAGTTGGCACTGGCTGGGGTAACTACCAGGGTGTGGGGAGAGAAAGAGAGCACTGGCTGAAGCTACGACCTAGAGCCTCTGAGTACCGGCTGGGGTAGCAAAGATAGGCTGCTTTCGGGGTGCTTTGGAGACTGGCTGGGGTAGCTGTCGGGGTGCTGGGATAAAAGAGTCTGCATTGGTCGGGGGTATCTTGGGTACGCTTTCCGGGTTCGAGAGGTAGAACTGGTCGGGGGTGCCCAGGGAAGAGGTACGCTGTCCGGGTGCAGGGGAGTAAAGGAGTGCTTGCTAAGGGGTAGTGGCTGAGGCCCTAAGGGCGGGTCACCAGGCTACCTGTGGAGCATTCCGAGCACTGGCAGGGGTAGTGCCCAAACCCTGAGAGGGTCCCTGGGGCTACTTACGAGTGCTCAAAGAGTGAGTGAGAGTTAAAATTTGGGCTGCCTGCCTTTAAACTTGTGTATGTGTAGGGGCACCTTAAAGAAGTTTAATTAAAACAAAGTCAAATAATTTTGCTTTGTGTTGCCCTGAAGTAAAGTTTCTGTCAGAATAGGAACAGCGTAGTTTTTAATTGAGACCCACTGAAAATGGGGGCATACATAAGTAGAGTGGAGCCAGTTGAAGAGAGAGAGAAAAAGATAAAACAAATTCCATCGGACAGTCCACTAGGACAAATGTTAGAACTATGGGAGGTTGATGAGGCCACTAAAAGCTTAGACAGAATCAAGATGATCCATTATTGCATAGAGGCTTGGCCTAACCTAAATTTACCTGCAAAATGGCCATGGTGTGGAACTAAAGACCCCTGGATGTGTTCACAATTAACTCAATACTTGAAATCTCGAGGAGATTCAAGTATTGAACAGATACTCTATGCTATCTGTTGGCAAAAACAAGTAGTCAAAAATAAAACAACAAAAATATGTAAGTTACAGCAAGGGAAACAAAGGGATGAAAAGCAGAAGAACCAAAAAGAAGCTAGCCATAATTGGGACCCCTTAGAACACTTGCCTCCTCCTACAGTTTATCCCGAAGTAATCCTCCAACCTCACCTAAAAATCATACCTTCCCAAACTGTAATCCCTGTTCCTTCCCCAGCTTACCCCCCTCCAATTTATAACCCCTCTTACCCTCTGCCATTCCCTAACACTGGTCTAACCTTCTCTCCTTCACCATCCACAATCCCTGCACCCCCTCACAGCTGGGAGTTAGGTCTGGCACCTAACAATGCATCCTGTCAGGCAATAAAAAACCCAGAAAGTTACCCTTACAGTAACACCACGTCAAAAACTTAACTCTTTCCCCTAAGGGAGGTCCCAATGGGTGGGGCAGTTGGAGGAATAGGGTTTGTCAATACACCTTTAACAGCGTCAGAAGTCAGAAGTTTTAAGAAAGAGCTGGGAAATCTAGTTGAAAACCCAGTGAGAATTGCCAACCAGATTGACCAGTTTTTGGGCCCAAATATTTATACATGGGGAGAACTAAACTCCATCTTAAATATACTCTTCAATCCAGACGAGGTTCGGCTGGTTAGGGCAACAGGGATGCGCATCTGGGAAAGAGAAAACCGAATGGGCCCTCCCGGTGACCAGAAGTTGCCAATAGCTGACCCAGGGTGGGACCCAAACAGAGGAGAAGGGAGGAGAAATATGGAAGATTATAGAAACCTAATGATAAGAGGTATTAAAGAATCAGTTTCTCGGAGTAGCAACACCAAATTAGCTTTTAACAGGACACAAGAGAAAGATGAAACCCCAGCAGCCTGGCTGAGCAGGCTCAGACAAAATTTCCAGCAATATTCTAATTTGGATCCAGATAGCCCAGAGGGACAGATATTATTAAAGTTACAGTTTGTCACAAAATCCTGGCCAGATATCAAAAGAAAACTTGAAAAGATGAAAGACTGGCAAGACCGAGAAATAAATGAATTATTAAGGGAAGCCCTAAGAGTATACCTTAGGAGAGAAGAAGAAAAAACAAAGGCAAAAACCAGGATTATGGTAGCCGTGGCCAGGGAAAGTGTAAAGGATCTCAGAAAGGATACTAAGAGTGAAAGAAACACAAAATCTTTACCAGAAAAGGTAAGAGAAAGGAACCCACCACCTTGGGATACTCTTCAGAAACCAGGAGAGACCCGAGCCTGTTTTTATTGTGGAGAAATAGGACACTTTAAGAAACATTGCAAAAAAATGTCATTTGATGAGACTGTCATGAGGGAACAAGAGGCATTAGAAAAATTATTGAAGAAGGAGGTCAAGGAGGATTGGGGGTGTCATGGGCTCTATGCATTAGGGGACCCCACGAAACATCAGGAAGGGCCCATAGTAAATTTTGAAGTAGGTCCCCAACATGAAGAGTTTGAATTTTTAGTAGATACTGGTGCT
This sequence comes from Sylvia atricapilla, assembly GCF_009819655.1. Lineage (NCBI taxonomy): Eukaryota > Metazoa > Chordata > Aves > Passeriformes > Sylviidae > Sylvia > Sylvia atricapilla. The sequence continues at coordinate 6,178,364 of NC_089173.1, read as the reverse complement.
GATAAATCGTGTATTAACCGACTTCCAGTTGGAATTACGATTGGAAGAAAAACCTGTGAAGTCCTAGGAGCAGAAGGGGAGCCTTTCAAAGCCTCAGTTATAGAAAATATAGAAATTAAAAGAAATTCCAAGAGATGTGTCACTAATTTAATATATCTACCCAAAGTAGACAGTAACTTGCTGGGAAGGGACCTGCAAGTTCAGTTGGGAGTAGGGATTCTTCCTAGAGAAGGAAGAATGGTAGTACAAATGATGAGGCTGACTATTGGAGACTTGAAAGAAATCAAGTCAGAAGTCTGGGCCGAGGAGGGAAAATATGGATATTTAGATATCCCACCTATAGAAATAAAAATACAAGAAAAGACACCTCCTATAAGGGTCAGGCAATATCCTATTTCTCTAGAAGGGAAAAAAGGACTAACCCAAATTATAACCCATCTACTCACAGAAGGAATATTAAAACCTTGTATGTCACCCCACAACACTCCTATTCTAGCTGTAAAAAAGGCAGTGCAAAACCTAAGAGAAGTGAACAAAAAGACAATTACCATGCACCCAGTAGTACAAAACCCCTACCCGCTCCTGAGCAGGATTCCTGGAGACCAGTCCTGGTTTACTGTAATAGATCTAAGGAATGCTTTTTGGACCTGTCCTTTGGCAGAGGGGGGCCGAGATTGGTTTGCTTTTGAGTGGGAGTGCCCTGAAAGTAAGAGAGGGCAGCAACTGAGATGGACTCGTCTTCCTCGGGGGTCCACTGAAGGCCCAAACCTCTTCGGGCAAGCCCTAGAAGAGTTACTGAGACAGTTTATCCCTAAAAACGGTGTGCAGATCCTGCAGTATGTAGATGACCTCCTAATGTCGAGGAAAAAGCAGGGTAAAGTGAAGGGAACCAGTATTAATCTACTGAATTTTCTGGGGGAAAAAGGCCTCAAAGTGTCAAAGAACAGACTGCAGTTTATAGAATCGTGGGTCACCTGCTTCAGACACCTCATTGGGGAAGGGTGTAAAAAATTAAGCCCTGAGAGAATCTCAGGTATGCTCTCAGTCCCAGCTCAAACCACAAAAAAAGATACAAGAAAATTATTAGGACTCTTGGGTTATTGCAAGCTATGGATAGAAAAATATTCCCAAAGTGTTAAATTTCTCTATGAGAAGTTAGTCCAACCTGAACCTGAAAAATGGACAGATAAGGATGAAGAACAATTGAAAGACCTAAAGACAAAATTGTCTTCAGCCCCCGTCCTGAGTCTCCCAGACCTTAAGAAAAAGTTTGACCTATTCATTAACTCAGAAGGGGGAATAGCTTATGGAGTATTAACCCAAGAATGGGGAGGACACAAAAAGCCTGTCGCATATCTTTCCAAACCTTTGGATCCAGTTGCAAGAGGGTGGCTGGCTTGCCTCCAGGCTGTAGCAGCCACAGCTGTTCTTGTAGAGGAAGCACAAAAGCTGACACTGCAAAGAAAAATCATTGCACACACACACCATGATCTCAGGACAGTGTTGAGCCAAAGGGCTCAACAATGGCTGACTGACTCTAGAATTTTAAAATATGAAGTGATTTTAACCGGCACCAGTGATTTAGAGCTAATCACATCAAAAAGTCTAAATCCTGCCCAGTTCCTCTCAGGGGAACCCACACCAAACTTAGAGCACAATTGCCTGGAAATCATAGATTTACAAACAAAAGTAAGGGAAGATCTTAAAGATACACCTCTACCATGTGGGAGGGTGCTATTTATTGATAGATCATCTAGGGTGACAGAAGGAAAGAGAATATCAGGCTATGCAATAGTCGAAGGTACGGAAAGAGACAATTTAAAAGTTATAGAAAAAGAAAAACTGCCCCCCCATTGGTCTGCCCAGTGTTATGAAGTCTATGCCCTCAAGAGGGGATTAGATTTATTAAAACAAGATCAAGGTACAATCTACACAGACTCGAGATATGCATTTGAAATAGTACACACATTTAGAAAAATCTGGGAAGAAAGAGGCTACCTAAATTCAAAGGGGAAAAATCTGATACATAAAGAATTAATTAAATTAGTATTAGAATCTCTTGTGAAGCCCCAAGAAATAGCAATTGTACATGTCAAAGGACATCAAAAAAAGGACACATTTGAAGGAAAGGGCAACCAAGTAGCTGATCAAGCAGCCAAACTAGCAGCTCAAAGGCTGGGAGAACCAATAAAAATTCTTACTTTAAATGATGTACCAGCTAACAAAGTTAGTGAACCCATATATGATGAAAATGAATTAAAAGAAATAAAAAAATTAGGTTTACACCAAGGGAAGCAGGAAGAATGCCTGACCCCAGATAGAAGAACATTCCTAAATAAAGCAATAGCTCGAAAAACGCTGGCAGAAATCCACAGCTTAACTCACTGGGGCACCCAAGAGTTGTGTAATGATTTTCTGAGAGAACACCTATGTGTTGGAATCTATAACCTGACTAGAGCAGTTACTGAAGGATGCCTAATTTGTCAAAAAGTAACAAACTTCACAGAAATGCCTCCAGTACAAGGACATAAGCATCTTTTAGTTATAGTTGATCACTTAACGCATTGGGTAGAAGCCTTCCCTACAAAAGGGAAACAGCACAAGTAGTAATAAAGATACTACTAGAACACATCATTCCCCGATATAAACTGATAAATAACATCGTTTCAGACAGAGGCCCCCACTTTGTAGCACAAGTCCTGCATGATATTGTTAAAGCCTTAGAAATGAAATGGCAGTTACATACACCCTGGCATCCTCAAAGCTCAAGAAAAATTGAAAGAATAAATAAAACCTTCAAAAATGTATTAACTAAATTAATAACAAAAACTGGAATGAATTGGCTAAAATGTTTGCCCCTAGCACTCTTGAAAATCTGAGTTCGACCAAGGTCAGACATAGGGGCTTCACCATACACAACTATCCCGAATAAAAAGACCATTGCCACTTCCCAGTGTCTCTGATACCCCAGCAAAGACTCCCTCCAAATAGACCACCATTAGAGACCCAGACACACTTAGACCCGTTGTTCAAAATCTTTCCAAGTTGTTATCAAAAGCTGTCATTTAAAAATGTTCTCTGTAAGTTGTTCTAAAATACCATGAAGTGTTAAGCTGTTTAAAAAAAAAAAAAAAAAATTACAGATCTCTCATAGGGCACACCACAGAAGGGCTAATCAAAAACTGAAAAAGAAGTGGGAATACACTGAAAGGAACTCCATAAGGCCAGCTAAATACCTTCCCCAACCCAAGAGGCAAGACCAGGTGAGATCAAGACAATGGTTCATACTGGACTCTTGGGAGGACTAAAACATAGTCCTATTGAGCAAACACATTGAAAGAGCATGCTCTAAGAGCTATTGTCCCACTTCGCCAACCCAAGAGGCAAGACCAGGTGAGATCGAGACAATGGTTCATACTGGACTCTTGGGAGAACTACACACCATCCCATCTATGACAGGGAGAACCTGCAGTCCCTTATAAGAGTTCACACTCATGTAAATCCCACGTGTTTTGATATAAAGCAGTATTAGATTGCATGAAATGCTGCAAATTTAAGCAGCGCCTAACTGAAAAGTGCCCTATAAGAGAATAGTTTTACTTTAGTTAGAACCTCAAACTGAAGAACTAAAGAAAAGATATTCCCATGAATCAAAAACTGCCAATTGATGCGGGCAAAGGCCCGATCAGAGAAATAGAGGGGGGACTGAAATGAATGAAATGTAAGAAATTCCCTTTTTTTGACACAGTTTGTCATTTGTTAAGAAAGTTATGCTGTTTAAAATGTTATGCCAGTTGTAACCTGTCTGTTAAGGAAGTTATGCTGTTTGTACCAAAATTTGTACCCTCAAAACCTTATTCCAAGTTGTATACCCCCTCTAAAACCCCGGGTTCCCTCCCCTTCCGTCGGGCTAGGCTGTCCCCATTCCCCACCAGCTCCTCGAACTGCCGGCCCCGCCTAATAGGAAAATCCAAGGACTTCCATGGTGCATCGCTCCAAACCGAAGTGCAGTTGCCGGCAAGCGGACCCAAAAGCCGGGACCCGGCACAAAATCCAGATAAAAAGGAGACACTACAACACCGAGAAGACCCTCAGCTACCTAAGGACTGAATTCTGCTTCTGCCGCCTCGCCACGACCACAAAGAGATTGAGAAGAAGTGACACCCCTAGACCACACGAGCCCAGTTGGGTTGTCGGGAATTCCCGCGAGACCGGAACCCCCGACTCTGCTGCGGCGAGAGCAGCAGATTCGCCTGACACCTGATCCTCAGCGGCGACAGGAGCGAGAACAACGACAGGAGCAGCGGCGGCGCAGGCGACCCCTCGAGTTCCCCCTTTAAAGAGCTGACTAATAAAGGCTTTTCAAAGGAGCAGGTCTCCTGGCCGAATTTATAACAGGCCCCCCTACCAGCCCCCCAACCTGTCAGACTTCTCTCCAGGGAGCAGCTCTGTCCTCGTTTCTCCTCCTCCTACCTTGGCAGGGTCAGGAGCTGCCAGCACATGGGAAGGTGACCCCCCGAGGGCTCCCCGCGGCCAGGCAGAACCAGGGACCTCAGGGACAATGCACAAGAGAGCATCCCCGGGTCCCTCAGCAGCTGCCTCTATCCCCAGCCTGTCACAGCAGCAGCAACAGCTCAAGGGAGACGCCTTTGAAAGTATAAACGGCAGGCGTTTGTTCTGCTCCCGTTTCCTGGATGAATGCGCTGGTTCCTTTTACTAAATGCTCTCTTAGGAGAAGGAAAAGGGAAAAATAAAACAGCAGCAGAAAGGAAGGAGGATGACTCACAGTGAGGCCACATCTCCACCGACACACGAGAGCTGTGAGACGGTGCCAAGAACAAAGGCTGGGATCAAAAGCAAGTGAGCGGTCAAAGGCGCGCCCTCCCCGGGGAGGGGGAAGGTTTCAGGGAGCTGCCCGGGGGAGGAAAGTGGGATGGAGCTGGGCCCTCCCGGACGCCCATGGGCTGCGAGTAGCCATCTCCCTTTCCTGAGCTTTAGCCACTGTTTTCACCATCTGAACAGGAGCTCCGGTTGTTGGAGTTCATTAAGACACGCACACAAGGCTCCACACCAGGACATGGGCAGCGATGGGGGCGGAGAGGACCAGGAGGAACCGTGGCTGCACCTAACAGGAGGTGAAAAAATGCCCTTTTCCTGAGGAAATGAAAGAGCTGAGCCCGGAGCTCAGCGCGCCGAAGGGGGCCGGTGCCCTTTCTGCCGATGTCTCTCAAAGTCTATCAAAAAGTCCCATTTACATCAAAATGCCCTTCCAGACATGCTTCGATTTTACTTTTCCCCTTTCATCTCCATCCCCCTCCCGCCCCACCTCGCAGCCCCAGGAGAGGGCCGAGCGCGCTGCCAGCGGGAAAGGAACAGGAGAGAAAGAAAAGAGCTGGAAACTAAGAGAGAAGCCGGAATCGCTCCTGGTCCCGCTCCAGCGGGAGCTGTGACCCCATCTCCTCCCGCCTGCTGCTTGGCGGCCACCCCGGGGGACGGCGCTGGCCGTGTCCCCTCCGCGGGGACGGAGACTCCCTGCCCCAGCCTCCGATGTCGCCTGGGGCTCTGCTCAGGCTCCGGTGGCCACAGATGGTTTCAGTGAGCTTCAACAAAAGCTTCGTCTAAGGGTTGTAGGAGCCACCATCCTGCTCTGCTGTCCCCGGCCAAGCACTCTGCACACCCTGCTCCCAGCACGGAGGCCACTGGTGGCGCTGGGAGACCTCGACAAAGTGCTCTGGGCTTGGTCACGACTGCACATCCCAACTGGCAATGAAGTGGATAGAGCGTAAGTGCTTCACTCTGCAGATGAGTCTTTAAAATGCCTGGGGAGCTGGAACACTTCCACAGGTGCCAGTGCCAGACTCTGCTCTGCCCCAGCCCTGTCCCACCAGTCCTCCTCCAGCAATTTGGATTTACTGAGCTTTTTCCTTCCCTAACCCTTGCCCCAGCAGTGCCACATCCTTCCCTCACTTTTCCAAGCCCCTTAAAAGCAGAAGTGCTTTCCCCAGGCTGCCAGATGGACACGCAAGCCCTAGACTGAAATCCACTCCAGGTTCCAAGTGCAAATGAGGTTTAACCAGTTTAACCCAGTAAAGCCCAGCTCTAGCAGTGCCACAGAGGAATCAGAGGAGAAGTAAATTTTCCTCCATGCACATTTTCCTTTCTCTTTCCTTCCAAGCTCTGTCGGGGGCTGAAAGCAGGGAAAGCTGCAGGGAGGTAAAGCCTGTGTCCATCAGCGAGAACATGTGGCAAAGCCATTTTCCTCCCTATTCTTCCCTAGTACCTTTATAATCAGCTGGATTTACCTCTGTGGCAGTTACCTTGGCAAAAATCCTGCATCAACTGCTGGTGTATATGAAGGTTAGAACGGTAACCTTAACACAAGTGTTATGAGTGGAGCTCTGAGCTGCCAGGCACAGGGAATCTCATGGAGAGGCACCATCCCAGCAGAAGGGAGGGAGCATCATTCCCCTCGCAGGGCCCTGGGCTGAGCGCCAGTGCCAACGCTTCATTGCTCCCTTTGAGCTGGTCTTGCCGGCGCTGCAGAGCAGCAATTGAGAAGGTCAGCAGTGAAGCCCTTCAAGAATCTGTTCTTTCAGGGGAGTACCCAAATAACCCCACCATTTGCTACCTTATAACTCCTAAAGCGCACAAGCCCAATGCCGATCCAACGCCAACCCAATGCTGAGCACTCAGAGACGCCTCATGGAATGAGGGACGCATGTGCTGCATCAGCCAGATGTTGACATTATTTGGCATTAAGAGCCAATAAATAATCACTAATGCTGCTGCAGCAACCAGGCTCTCTGCAAGAAAGCCCAGATGCCAAAAATGCCGTGTTTATGGCACAAGGGGAGGCAGGATCTGGGAGAGCTGCCTGCCGTGCACAATGCAGCCAGTGCTGCTAATTCCAGAGCGTATCCCAGTCCTGCAGCACTTGGCATTCCTCCTGAAGCCCAAGCTTAGGGGCTGGCAGAACTGGGAGAGTCCCTGCAAGCCCACCTGCTTCCACAGCCACACAGGATCACACTGGCCATCAGAAGCTGGGGTGACATCAGGAGTCGTTGCATTCTGAGCTGACTGCTCCAGCCAGCCCTGTTTTTTGGGATGACTCCCTGGTTTCGCTCACTGGAGCTGGCAGGACACTGGAACACACACAGCCTCAGAGACAAGGGGAGGCAGCATCTGGAAGCAATTATCCCAGTGCTCTTGTATCTGTCACCCATTCCTTTTGTAAGGAGCCATTCCCAGTATCAACAATCTCTCTGTCATAAACCAGGAAAGGGATTTTTCCCCCTCATACCAATGAGGCAGTGGAGACTTTCCCAATGAAGGGCAGGGTGGGCAAGGTTCCTCCTGCCAGGTCACAGGAGAACTGGGCACAGCAGGGACAGGCACCTGTAGGCACTTTAAGGAAGAAGCCCACTCAGAGAAGAAATACAACAATTTGTCTCCTTTGCCTGTGCCCTGGTATGATGCTGCAGCACTTCGAACACTATACTTCCAAGTTTGATGCCCCAAAAACTTCCAACTGTTTTAAAGGTATGGATGAACTTCTGGGAGTTCTGTGGGATGGTCCTCAGGCCTCCAACACACCCCATACAATTCTATCCTCAAACCATGTGCTCCATCCTAAACCAACATGCCTCCAGCCTCAAACCATGTGTTTCCATCCTCAAAGAGGAAAAACAAGGAGGAACAGGCCTTGTCTAGGAGAGCAGGAGCCAGGAGGATCCCACAGCCCTTCCCCACCACCCTGAACACCCCCTCCCCAAGCTAGGTAGTCCCTGCATTCTCCTTGGCATTGTCCTCGTCCCACACCATGCTCAGGAACAACACGCAGCTTGCATCCCAAAAGGAAAATCCAGCCAAGAAAGGCTGGCCAATGGGCACCAGGGCTTTTCCAGCTGGCTGGCACATCCAGCAAACCCCCGGCACCTAAAACAGGGGCACCCCCGTCCACCTTCCTGAGCCCACAAACCCCACATGCAGCAGTGGCTCACGAAGACTCATGCCTCTCTTGGATGTTATGAAATCAAGCAGGGAGCATGAAACTGCCTGCCGTGGGTGGGAGCACCCAGGGCTATATGGAGAGCCCAGAGGATTCCTCTGTGGTCTGGGAAAGCATGTGGACTCCCCTGCCCCGCACATGCCCTCACAAGGTGGCTTTTTCTTCTGGAGAGACTGGGTGAGAACAAATACCCAGCACAGCCCCACATGAAGGGGTTAATTAGGGAACAGCATCCAGCGCTCACCAAGTCAGGGCAAAGATCAAAAGCAGAATCAAGCATTAAACCTCATCAGGATCGGGAGCTGTTCCTGGCAATGGACTCCTCCCCCCATTCCTGAATCCCAGAACTTCTCACTGCAGGTATGGAATGCCAAGGCAACACAAGCAGGCTTTCCTCCATCCCCTACTCCCAGCAACTCTTCCTGTAGCTCAAGGAAGTGAAAAAAAGAAGGAAAACAGGAAAAAGCTCTTCTACTGCCATTAAATGAGCAGCAGGAATGAAACTGCGAAGGACAGAGCAGGGGGAGAGGGCTGGGGGTCCAGGAAGCACAAGGGACTCTCCTCTCCTTTCCCCTCCTTCCACAGCTTTGCCAGGATGTTGCTGCCTCAATTATTTAAGTAATTAGCTGAGTCGAGGCACTGCTAATGGGGGGCAGGGGAAGGGAGGCACAGGGAAAGGGAGTCACAGGAAAAGAGGGGCACAAACCAGCCAGGATGCACAGCCAGATCTTGGCCTCGCAAAATTTCCATGAAAGAAGAAGAATATTAATCTTAAACCCAAACACGGCTGAAGGGGAAATTCCAGCTGCCTGCAGCCCTTCACACCTCCAAGCACCTTCCTAAAACCCCAATCTAGCCAGGCCTCCTTGGCCCAGTGAGAGGGAAGGAGGCTGTGCATCCCCAATGGTACTGGGACAGCTCTTCCCACCTCCTGGGGAAGCATCTCCTCCTCCTCACATTCTGCAAAGGAAGCTGGGAACAATGGGATGCACCAGTGCCAGCTCCGGCAGGGATGAATACTCATGGACCACCCACCTGGCTGCCCAGGGACAAGGGACAGGCTGGGAGGGACAGCCTGGTGCAGGGGGCACAGGCAGCTGCCAAGACCCCCTCCCTTGCTTGGTGTGAGGGGCAGCTTCCTGTCCTGGTGACATGGGGGAACACGAGAGGGACATGGGGAATTCAGCGACTGCAGGCTGTGGTCACTGAGGGAGAGGCTGTGCAGAGCTCTCCCATCTTTCCCCACCCCAGCTCTTCCCACAGGAGCGGGGCTGCTGGCTGAGCCATGGGCCAGACCTTCCCTTACAAAAATAACATTTCTTTTTCTTTTTTAATTTCTTCTTTTGAAGTAATTGACTAATTGGCCAAGCCCCAGGTCCGTGCTGGGAGTGGATCCCAGGTCTGCTCTTGCATAAAGCATTTATTAAAGATATCACATGAGGACAGGAGAGGAGGGGGGGCCAGGCAGAGCCCAGCAGGCTGGGGCGGTGCCCAGAGCACACTGGAAATTTTCCATCGCACCCAGAGGGAGGAAGCCCAAAAATTAATCCTGATCATCCCCTGGAGCACAGCTCTGCCCCAAGCAGGGCCTGACTCAGCCAGGATGGGCATCACCTGGGGCAGGCATCACTCAGGATAGGCAGCACCCAGGGAAGGCATCCCAATCCCAGCACCCTCAGAGCAGGGCTGCAAGTACGTGAAAGGGACGGGGTCCCCCTCCTCCCTTTAATCTCCAGCCCCAAAGCAGAGCCCTTTCAGGGGAAAGTGTAACACAATACCTGGAAAATTTCTCCCACCCGTTCTCCGCTGTTGGCTGCCAAATTTAAAACATATTTGTTGCCTGGCCTTGAAGAAACGTAACCTGCTGCCTAATTCCAACACATTCATTCTTTGGGGGGGCAACGAAAAAATTCACAGAGCTGCTGGTGGCTCCTCTCCTTACACCCCGCAGCCCTCGGGGCTGGGAGTTGCCAAAAAGCTGCCAGCACACACTGGAACACCAGGAAAGAATGGGAGGGAGGGAGCCCTTGAACAGCAAAAGGTTTTTGAGTCAATGTCCATATGCCCTGAGAATCATCTGGGGGTACCACCGGCCAAAAGCCCTTGGAATATGCAACATCCAGGTCAGTACAAAACTCCGGAGCATAGGGAATAGGCAGAGACTGCAGGAAGAGGATCCCCACTTGGAAGTGGAGCCATCCCATCTCCCCTCACAAGCAGAGAACCAAAGGAGCAGGTGGATGCACACGCAGCCCCATCCCTCATCCCACCACCCCAGCTCCTCACCAGGAGGAATTTTCTGGCAGGCTGGGTTTTTGAGGGGAGGTTGGAGCAGTGGGAAGGGGCTAGGGGAGGGCACAATGCGTTTAGCAGACTGAGCAATTTGACAGGTCCCATTAAAGGAAACAATTTGTAATACAATAATTATGTCGTTTCTCTGGCCTCTTTCCTAAGCCTCCTTCTAAACAGTTTGAGGCTTGAGGGGCCTCTAGGAAGCAGAAAACTGTGGGGCTGAGGGTGTCCACATGTGCCAGGATGAGGAAGATGGGATGGACACATGGAGCAGACACTCACTTGAAGCTCTCCATGCAACAGGAGCTTGTTGTAATTCTCTGGGGAATGGTTTATCCCCAGGACCCCTGAAGCCTGTAACCATGTAGTTTGACCCTTCCTTTCTTGACCCAATTGGCTGAGGTCCAGCCATCCCCCCTGAGCAGGAGCCTTGATAAGGCCCTGTTCTTCCTCTTTCTTCCTCTTGCCCTCCAAGGCTCCAGCCCTCTTGCCCACCTGGACCTTTCTTGCCCTCTGGGCCTCCTGCCCTTATTTCCCCTCCTGGAATAAACGTCTTGGATCAACCCTGGGGGTAAGAGCTTCTTTTGGATCATTTGTCCTGTCCCTGAAATATTCTCCCAAAGCCTCCGAAGAAACTGAGCTAGCCCCGGGGGGCTGCGGGGGATTCGTTTCAAGAGCTCATCCTGGTTTGCTCACAATCCTTGAGGGAACACACAAAACAAAGAGGAACTGCTGCTCCCCAACTGCAGAGTATCAGCAGCAGATAAGGGTTCTCCTCTGGGAATACCACTGGATGTGGATCCATGCTTGCTCCAACCTGGAGCGAGGCTGGGCCCCACAGTCACTCCAGCTCAGCTTTTCTGCTCTGAAGAAAAGTGGCAGCAGCAAACAACAGAGTGAGAGCAAGCAACACAAATCCCCAGGATAATGAGCCCAGAGGAGGGAGATGGTGGGCTCCATCTGAAGAGGGAGTTGTGCTTTTATTGGAGGCCTAAAAGGGCTATAAATCCTCAAATTCAAAGGTGAACTCAAGCTCTTTCAAGTCGGAGGAAGGCCTGGGATGTGTCAGCTGGGAGGACTAACCACATCGCATCCCCTGCTGAAGTGGCCTCTTCAGCAAAGCCGCGGAGCAGCCCAGGATATTACACCCAGATCCTTTCTATATGCTCCTGGCCGGCCGCAGGCAGGGCATGCCGGCATCCCTGCCGGCACGGGGAGCCTCCCGACCCCCCGCACAGGAACACGGCCACCCTGCCTTAATGGGGGAGTGCCTTTGTATCCATTCACCTTCCAAACCCCACTGAGGATTTTCCCCCTGAAATCCCAGTGGGAGCAGGGGCTGCATCCCTCCCTCTCACATTCGGCTGTGATACTACAACAAGACCAGAGTGCAGAGCCCAGCATCAGCACATCCCTGCATCCCTCTACATCCCAAGGCTGCCAGCCCTGCCTGCCAACCCACACACCAGGCCGTGCTCCCACGTTTCAGAAATCCATTAAAAGGGAAAAATCGGTGGCAAAGAGGAGACAGCGCCGAGCCTCAGCCGCTGGAACCCCAGACGCTTTCCAGCCTAATGAGTAGGAAAACATGGACACACTCGGATCTATGGAAATGGTGTAAGGGGGTTTATAGCTCATAAGCCATGGAAAGGCACTTTGCTTTTCCCAAAGTACCTACTTGGAAGAGGTGGGATGGCAAAAGTAGGTACACAGGGCTGGGCTCATCCTGGCAGGATGCCAGGGGCAAGGAAAGGGATTGCTGGGAAATGGGATATTCCTGTCCCATCACCAGCAGTGATGCAGGCCTAGGTGCCACCAAAACCTGCCAGGACCCCCAGCTAGGGAGGGCATCCATTCCAGGGCTTTGAACTTCCCAAACTCTGGCCAAAAGGTGCTGGGACAGAAGGAGCTGGGACAGCTTGTGGTGTCTCCCAAATATCCCACCCCTGCACCTCCATGTTGGCACCAGCATGGGCCAATCCACATCAAACCAGGTGACTCTGAGCTTCTCACCACAGCCTGGCCCCAGCAGACATGACACATGTGGATCTCTCTGCAGGCACAGCAGCACAGAGGGATAGAGCCTTTGAAAAACATGGAGGAGAGTTCATGGCTGGACACCAACCAAACCCCGACTCTGCCCTTACATAGCCTCCCATGAAAAGCACAGTCCCATGGCCTCAGAAAGGGCAAGCAGTTCACTTGGGAAGGGCCAGCTGTGGGTAGGAAAAGGTTATTCCCGAGCAGCCAAGCCAGGGTTATAAAGAGCTGGCATTTTTGAAGTGCAGCTGCTCAGCTCAGCTCAGCTTGGCCGGGGCGACACTGCCACACTGGCACCTGAGCTGGCTCGGAACCCGCCTGGGGGCTCCGGCAGGGAGAGCTCACAGAGAAGCCACTGCTCACTGGAACACTATGAGGAACCCCCCAAACCTGTCCCCTCATCCTCCAGGGAGGAGGGACTGGAGGCCCCTGAGCTGTGCTCTGGGGATCACCTGCAGCCTCTGCTCCAGCAGAATCTGCTCCACGGAAAGGGCAGGGGCCAGGAAAACCCCACTGCGCACAAATCCAGCCTCACTGAGCAGCACGTTTAGCCCCAGCTTGTCTGACTCCTCTGGGACCAAGCCTGGACAGGCTGGGGGAGCCTGGAGTGCCAGGATTCCAAGGCTCAGCCACGAGCAGAGCATTGGGGCTCCAACCAGAGATGGGATCCTCAGACTCCATGAGCCAAGCACCACTGCTCCAACCAGAGACAGGATCCCAAGGCTCTGGCACAGCCATGAGCTGGTGATCAAGCAAGAGGCAATCCATGAGGGGCAAGAAAATCCCTCCAGAAGGATGCCGGGAGCACACCAACACTCTCCATGAGCAGGACCACCACCATCACCATCCCTCCTACTCTCCAAAGCAGGATTCTCTGCCATACCACTCGACCCAGAGCAAGGGATGGGAAGGGGAAAAGCATCAGGAAACAGCAGCAAGGAGCTGGGCTCCCCCTCAGCCCTGCACAACAAAAGCCCTGCAGCTGGCCGAGCATTTCTGCCCAGATGTGACGCTGTGATAGTGCCAAGGGAGTCCTGTTCCTGCTCCCTGATCCCAGCAATCATTAATTAGAGACAGAACGGAATCAACTTTGTTTCTCCCCACCCTATTCCAGCCACCAGACTCCAAGTAGCATGTGCTACCGATCGCTCCAAGATGTTTTCCCATTGGAGTCCAGCACTCCTTGGGCAGTCTTCCCAGCAGCACAGCCACTGCTGTGCTGAGGACAGGGTGTCCTGCCACAGGAGCAGCGAGCATAAAGCTATGGGAAAGCCGGGGGGAAGCTGGGACACACAAATCCTACATGGAAACAAGGGATCATCCCCACTGCTAAGCCTCTGGTTTACAGGGGGCAATCCAAACAGCTCCTGACAGACATCATGCAAGGGGCTACTCATGCACTCCAGCTCTTTGCAAACTCCATGATCCCTAAAAGCATGGACAAGGCTTGGGGGGACCCCTGAGCCCCCAGTGAAGCTGTTTGGAAGAACCCCTAAACACCTCGGGAAGCTGCTCAGAAGGACCCCCAGCCCACCTGGCCACACCACAAAGGGCACAGGCACATCCCATCCTGCCACATCCAGCCCGTTTCTATAAGGATTCAAGGGAACAGCTTAGACCCCAAAGTGACACAGGAGCTCAGGTACAGTGGAGGGAAGCAGCCCTCACCAGCCCTTCCCAGTCAAGAAATGGCATGGAAGCCCCATCCAGCCCCACTGCCAGGCAGATCCAAGAAGCTACAGCAGCTGTTTTGCTCCAGAGAAAGCTTTGGCTCCTTTTACAATCAATCAGCCACCCCATCACAGCTCTTTTTTTTCTTTTAAAGGAAGCAGTTAAATCCTTTTTATGGTATCCAGCAGTATTTACCCAGCTACTGCAAGAGCTGCAGCCCTGCCTCCCTCTTTTTTTTTAATTTAAGTTAATGAAGTCATTCCCAAACCACCCACAAGGAGCCCTAGGTGCTCCTTTCCCCCGGCACAGGGAGAGGAAGAATGCCTCCAGTGAAATGTGGGCTGGGCATGGGGGGGTTCTGCTTTGTGGGAAGCAGGAGCTGGGAGGGCTCCCAAAGGCCTGGCACCTAGCAAAGGGTCCCCTCCATTCCAAAGGGAAACTCCAACTGGAAAGCAGGCTGTCCAGGCTTGCTTTGCCCAGGCCAGCCCTTGGAGATGAAGCAAAGCCTTGGAAAGACCAAGGTGCACATGGGAGCCATGGGATTCTCGATGGGAACACAGAATCATAAATCCTGGAATGGTTTAGGTTGGGAGGGGAACTTAAAGCCCGTTCAGCCCCACCCCCTGCCATGGACAGGGACACTTTCCACTGTCCCAGGTTGCTCTAAGCCCCATCTAGCCTGGCCTCAGATACTTTCAGGGATGGGGCAGCCACAGCTTCTCTGGGCAACCTGTGCCAGGGCCTCCCCACCACTACAGCAAAGAATTTCTTCCCGATAGCCAACCTAAACTTCCCATCTTTTTAGTTTAAAGCCATTCCCCACCTCTCAGCCTCAGGAAGGGGGAGTCTCTACAAGCCAGAAATGACTTTCAATTAAAAATAAGCAGCGAGTTTTCCCTGTTTCCCAAATCCTGACACTGCGAAGTGCCTCCGGCACCCACAGCTCCTGTAATCCCATTCCATCTGCTCTGACAAGTGCAAGCCCACCGCTCCAGAGCTCCAGGCCAGCCTTTCCCCTCGGAAACAGCCTTCCCACAAGCACTTTGTCCCTCGTAAAATGGCATTAAAGGAGGCAAAGATCTGCCAGGCTTCAACCCCAGCGCTTACAGAATTTCATGGGACACCATCATGTCATTAAAGGCAGAAAAAAAATACCACAAAGGATTAGACTTTTGTCTGGTTTTTTTTTTTTTTCCTCTTCCCCTCATCTTTTTTTTTTTTTTTCTTAAATAAATGCATTTATTTGGTTTTTAACAAGTTCGGAGCTGAGCAAAACTGTCTGGAAGGGGAAGAGGGAAAGGCAGAGGTGAAAGGAGCCGTTCTCTGGAGCTGCATGGATGATGTGTCCCGTTTCCCCCATCTCCTTATTAAAATACTTTCTGGGGAGGCAAATTCCAGCCTGATATGAATTTTCCAAACCATATTTTATTAAGAATGCTTCTCTTTAATGGTCGGTACAGGAGCCCACCAGGGTCAATATTTCCCCCAAATTACAGCCAAGGGAGTTGAGAAAGGATTTAGCCAGAATTCCTCCGGCAATTCCCAGCTGTCCAAGGAGACCACGCTCCCACTGCCCCCCGGCTGCACAGCAAAGGGGACGAGTAAATCCCTGAAGCACTTTCCCCAAAGCCCCCCTTGGACACGATGGAATAAATTAAAGCCATATTGCCTCTCCAAGCCCCCTTCTGAAGGGCTCTGCAGGCATCCCAGGGAAAGCTCACTCAGAGGGTGAGCTCATCTCAAGCACAGGTTTGAGACAATTATCACTTTTTCCAACAAAACCATTCCTAGGCCTATTTTTTTCCCTTTCAAGACCCAGCATCCTCACAGTGGGAAGTGGGTGATGATTTCACCACTAGCTTTGGGACACATACCCAGGAGCCGACCTTCCCAACCCAGCACACAGATTTGGAAATCATTCCATCTATCAGATGTGTTATCAGCATCCCTCTGATAACACCAGGAGCCCCAGACCCGCTGGTGGAGCTGGAGCCCACAGCTCCCAGCTGCCCAGAAAGGGCAGGAAAATATTTTTCTTATTTACAACAATCGCAACAAGGTTGGCTAGGCCCAGAGTGCCACGCTTGCTCCTTGGATCCGCTGGAAAATTCCACTTAGCCATGTTATTTTTAAAAGCTTTAGCTCTCTTTACTCTAAAAACAAGAGCTAAAGCTCAGCAGAGTGGGATGGGGGCTGGCACAGCCCTGGCATTGCCCCAGGAAGGGGCTTGGAAGCCCAAGTACAGTGGCAAAAGGTTTTTATGGATCTATCTGGAACATAATCCCAATTCTACCAAGAGCATGAGTTTTCCTCCAGCTGGAGCTGGACTTTGCCCAGCACACCAATCCCCAGACTGGTTTCCTCAATGGGGCTTGCTGGGAGCGGCCCTGAGGAGGCTCTGCCCGATGCCACGCAGACAGCAAAGCTTGGAGCTGGGAAAGAAAGTGACAGATCCCAAAGGCAGATCCCGGACATGAGGATGAGGGGTTGCTCCACAGGGGCACAGATTGGAGGGATCTGAGTGGGATCACAGCTGGGCCCCAAAAGTCTCCACCGAGGCAAAACACTTCCATGGGTTTTTCCCGTGCATGTCCCAGCAGAGCCATTCCTGGGTGGAAACATCAACATTTCTGGCACTTCCCACTCCCTCCTGTCCCTGTGGGGATACAGGGACGGGGAAGCACCCACAGGAGCAGCCCCACACAGGATGGCACGTTCCCAGAAAGCTGTGTCCAGGGCAGACAACCTCCAAGCTCCAAATCCGTGGACAATCAAGAGCAGACAATACCCAAACTCCAAATTCCTAGAGAATGGAGAGTGGGCAACCACCAAGCTCCAAACTGGGAGAAAACTGGAAGCAGACAAACTCTGAGCTCTGAATTGGGGGAAACCAAGGGTGGACAACCCAAATCCCTGAATTCAGGGGGAACTGAGAGTGGGCAACCATCAAGATCAGAACTGGGGGGAAACTGAATCCAGACAACCTCTGAGCTCTGAACTAGGGGTGAACCAAAGGCAGAAACCGCTGAGCTCCAAAAACTGGGAGCAGAAAACCACCAAGCTCCCAGTTTGGGAAAACCAAGGTATCCCTCAAGCTCTCCCTGGATGCCCCACCAGGGAGGGACCTCTCCAAGGCCACCACTCCAGGGCTCAGTGGGAAGTCCTAGAGTGTCACCCCTGTGCCAGCCGATGGCCATGGCTTCCTCACAACTTCCCAGTCCTCAGCAGCTTAAGGAAAACCCAGGATAAGGAAGGGACAAGGAGTGACATGGCATCCTCCACCACCAAGCTGGAGCCACCTCCACCTCCCTTTTCCCAAATAAAAACTCTATTTTCTGGAACCAATTTGCCTACCCCTCACCAAGCTCACAAATCCAGCAGGACAATTCCCGAGGGAAAAGGCTCTCTCTGCTCCCAGCCAACTGACACAACTCCCAAAGAAAGGAAAGGAAAAACACACCACGGAGAACGAAGTGACAGAGTCACTGTCCCAGCGCTTCCAGAGCTGGGGACACACTAAGTGTGCCTGCAAAGTTCCTTTTTCCCCACCAAGAAACCAAGGAAATAAACATTTGGTTGGAATACATGTCCAGGCAGGAAGGTTGTCCAAATTGTTTCAGTTCTTTCCAACCCTCAAAAACTCTTTGGATTATTTTTGGGTTATTTTTTGCCTTGAGAAGTGTGGTGGGGAAAAAAAAAAAGCAGGCTAAAAGCAGAAATTTTTTGAAGGGAGAAAGGGGTAAGGTAAATAAACATTCCATGATCTACGAGATAAAAGCTGAGAAAGGGCCACCGACCCATCCTGACCACCAGCTCTGGTGTAGGGGCGACCAAACACCCCCCACTCCTCCTCCTCCTGACCCTTCATATTGTTCCTGCACGGCAGCCGCGTTCACATCCATAGATTTATATAAAAATATATAAATTTATAGAATTTAGGTGTCTGTACAGGCGGAGCAGCCCCACCACCCGCTTTGTTCGGACCCAGCCCGAGGTGGGGGCAGAACAAATCCCCTCGGCCTTCCTCCGCGGCTGACTTCAGATGAGAAAAGCCAGAGGGAAAAAAAAAAAAAAAAAAAAAAAACAACAACAACAACAAAAAAACTCCCTAAAAATCAAGAAACAAAACGTGGTTTCCAAAAATAAAAATGGGATTCAAAAGAGGAAAATCTGCGAGAAGTAAAAACATAGTTAAAAACGGGGAGGAAGAAAAGGAAAGGAGGGGGTTTGTTTGTTTGTTTGGTTTGTTTTTGGTTTTTTTTTTTTTTTTTACGAAAAGCAGCGCGACGCCGCGGAGCGATTTTTCCTTAAAAACCTCGTTGTTTTTGTTAAATTCGCATTTAGAACGCGGTTTCGGTGCCTTTTTCCCCGCAGGGGGTGCGAGGCGCGTCCCTCCAGACCCCCCTCTTCTCTAGCCGCACGTACTTGGGGTTCGCGGAGCTCCACGACACCGGCACCAGGCTCTTGGCGAGCGGTGCGGCGAGGCGGCACAGGGCCAGCAGGACACCCAGCAGCCACCGCCCGCCGCAGGGCCGCGCCATCGTCCCTTGGCGGCGGGACGGGCCGGGCGTCAGGCGCCCATCACGCTCCGCCACCGTCTCCTCCCTCCCCTCACCGTCTAAGACACCGCCCACCGCGGCAGCGGCTCTACCCCTCCGCACAGGCAGCAACGCAGACAGCCCGGACGGACGGCCAACGGCTGAGCGGAGCGGGGGATGGGAGGGGCCTTGCGAGAGGGCACGCCCATTGTGGGTTCTTAAGGGGAGCGCGAAGGATTTTTGCTTTTTTTATGCCCCCCTGGTTGCTGGTCGTTGCTACCGGGTAACCGGGGTGAGGGTGAAGTGGCGACAGCGTTGGGGACGAACTAGCAGAGCGCCAGTATGGTCGCCCCACCGGCCCGTCCCTATCCCCGTCGAACCCGTCACTCCCTCCGATGCGCGTCGCGCTTGGCCTCGCCCTCCCCTTCAGCCACGATCCTACAGCGCCCCCCAGCGGACGCGGCCGGCTACGCCCGAAGCGACGGCGGGGCCGAGACGGAACCGAAATAATCCACAAAATCCCTGGACTGGGAGGGGTTTAAAGGGGTTTGACGGGTTTTTCCAGCGGATTGGAGAGTATTTAAATTTTTAATTTTAAAACAAAATTAATTAAGTTTTTCTATTTTTTCGAGGGTTTTTCAAACGTTTTGTTCGTTTTTTTCCTTTTTTTATAAAGATTTCCACTTGTTTCACATTTTAGAGGGTCTCAATAAATTAATTTTTTTTTTACTTTTTTCGAAGGGTTTTTTTTAAGATCTTTCAATATTTTTGGACTTTTTTCGAGAGTTTTTAAAAATATTTAATACTTTTGAAGGTTTTTCATTTTTTAAACTTTTCCCACGTTTTTAAAAGATTTTTCAATTCTTTTTACTTTTTGAGGGGTTTTTTTAGTAACTTCTGACTTTTTTTGCTTTGTTTAAATATTTTTTTAACCTTTTGGACCTTCTTAACGTTTTAAAAATATTTTTCCTTTTACCAGTTTTTTTAAAGATTTCGGGGTGGTTTTTTTTACTTTTTTACAGGTTTTTTATTTTTTCCCCAGATTTTTGATTTTTTTAAACACTTTTAGAGTTTTTCCTTTTTTATGTATGTTTTCAGATTTCTGATTAGGGTTTGTTTGGTTTTTTTTAGTATTTTGAAGGTTTTGCCATTTTTTTATTTTCTTTTTAATTCTTTGAAGGCTTTTTATTTTTTGAGGGTTTTACATTTTTAAAGCTTCTTAAATTTTTTTTTGTTTTAGTTTTATTTTTTTTTCTTTGGTTTTTTAGGAGGTTTTTTTAGGTTTCGAAAGTTTGGAATGATTTTTAGGGTTTGGGGGGTTTTTTTAAATTTTTTTCCAAGACTTCTTGATTTTTTTCAAGTCTTCTGAACTTTTTTATTAACTTTTTTTTTTTTTTTTTTTTTTTTTTTTTCATTTCCAGAATTGTTTGGAGCTTTTCTTCCTTAATTTTTTTAACTTTTTAAAAATTTCTTTTATTTTTGAGTGCTTTGGGGTTCTTTTAAAATTTTATTTAAAGTGTGTTTTTTATTTCTGTGGAAATTTTTTAATGTGTTCTAGACTTTTTGGAGTTTTTGTAATTTTTAAATACTTTTTTAGTTGGGCCATGGAGAGGGAGGAGCCAAAATCCAGAATTAATTTTCTTCCTATTAAGAAAATCCTTGGAACGACTTCAATTTCTATTAGAAGAACAATAATAAACCCCTTTGAAGTTGGTTTAATTTCTGTTAATGAAATAAAACCCCCTTCCGAGTCTGATCACTTTTTATTAAGGAAATTAAAAAAATACCCTCAAGTCATTTCCTTCCTGTTACAAAAATAAACCAACAAATTTTGGCGTTGCTTTTATTTGTGTTGAGAAAATTGAAAAACAAACAAAAAAGTCACTTTGGAGTACAAAAATAAACCAACGTCCCCATCCCCCCCCCCCCCCCGAGTCCCTTCGGCTTTTATTAAAATAATTCAAATTAAAGCTCAAAAATTCCAAAAAATGGCAGAGTTAGTTCTCTTTCTATTCAGAAAATTATAAAAAAAATTATATAAGCAGGGTCAAATTGGCTCCATATTAATAAAATTTATTAAAAATTCAAGGTTTTAAACGTGATTTTTCTGTCTTTTCCATGAAAACCCCAAATTGAGGGTGGCACGTTGGGGATGGGGACTCCCTGGGCACAGGGAGCAGTGGGATTTGGGATCTTCAGAACCATCCCGATCCAAAGTGCAGGCGAATCCACGGATGGCTGGGACAAGGTACTCTGCTGACCTGTATATTCTAGAGCATGTGGGTTTATTGCAAGGGTCGTGGGTAAAAGGGCCTTGCCTTCAGCCACCAGCCTCGGCTGAAGGGAAGTCCTAAAGAGAGAGGGAGAAAGAACAGCAGGGTGAGAGCTAAGAGAAGGGAGTGAGAGAGCAAAGTGGCAGGGGGAAGACAGCAGGAGAGAGCAAGAGTAGGGGGAAGAGCCAGATGTAAGAGTGGGGGGAAAAGGACAGGAGTAAGAGCGGAGCAGTAAGAGAGAAGCAGTAAGAGGTAAGAGTAGGGTGAGTAAGAGGAGAGGTAAGAGGTAAGAGAACGAGGTCTTTGTTACAATACATTATATCTTCTTTTGTGATGAATATTCTAATTTACAGTGACCAACCAATACAAGACACAAATCCTATAGAATCTACATACAGCCTATAAGAACTACTATATTACCATACTGTGTTATATTTTAAACTCTAAAAACTACTCTTTAGACTTCTGTTTTACTACATTGACCTTTGGATCCCTTAGCCAGCAGAAAGGTATTGTTCAATCAAAAGGGATTCTCCTTCAGCTAGCCAGACTATTGTTTTCAGGTTATATAGTAACCAAGACTCAGTATCCTACAACTCAAAGTAAGCTTTCATTTCTATTTCGATTATAGGTTTCATATTTTCAAAATCTTTTGCTAAGCAATCATATTTATAGTTTCCCTGATTTATCTTCCCCAACACAAAGGAGAAAGAAATGCCTGAGGAAGGAGGAGAAAAACCATCCAAAAAAGTGTTTTTTATATATAAATATATATATATATATATATATATATATTTAAGCACCCGGCTGTGTCCTGGGAGAGGGACCTTGGATCCCTGCCCGTTCCTGGCTCTCCCTGTCCATCCCCTGTCCTCTCCCTAACTGCTCCCGGCACATTCCTGCTCTCCCTACCTGTTCCCTGCCCTCTCCCTGCCCATTTCTGGGTCACCCTGCCCATTCCCTGCCCATTCCCTGCCCGTTCCCGCTCTCCTGCCCCTCCATCCCTGCCGATGACATCAGGCCCCATTGCCATGGCGATGCCGCTCTCCCGGCACAGGCTCAGGTGGGGATCCAGAACCCGGGAATCCTTTGGAAAGGAGGATGATGTCCCCACAGCTCCCCTGTGCCCAACTCCCCCCCCCTCCCCCCCCCCAACCCCCGGCCAGGAGGGCACAGGATCCCTTCAGGATCACTTTGGGAACACTTTGGGATCAGACCCCATGGTCTCACCCCAGTGGGGACCAGCTTGGTGCTGCGGGGGATGTGGATCCTTGGGATGAGGGGAAGGAGCAGGTGAGCCAGGCACAGGTGAGCCAAGCATGAGCTTGCAAAGGTCACCAGTTTATGGAGAGTTCCATGGCACAGCCACGCCCGGCACGCCAGGAAAAACCCAGACTGTGGCCTCTGCCCACTCTGGAATGTGTCGGTGACACCAAACCAAACACTCGTAAGGTGGGAGAGGCCCCGTGGAATGGGAACAGGTCTCATCCAGGGCAGTGGGACACCTTGGAGAGGTGGAAGAATGGGAAAACTCCTTCCCAGCCCTCCTGGTGTTATCCTACAGCAGGAAAAACCTGCCCAGGGAAGTGGAGCACTTGATTTTCCCACCTAGCCATGGGAAGGAATCGGTGGTGACCAACCAGGGTGATTCCTTGGATGATTCAGGTGGAAAAAAATCAATAAATTAAACGGGTAATGGTTCCCTGCCTCAGGTGCACCAGTGACACCAGGATCTGGGCTGGGCTCCCAGTGGGAGAAGGAAGGGATCTAAATCCTGGGGGGCCAAGCCAGGGGGCTCTGAGCAGGTCCAGGGGACAACAAACCCCATCCATGCCCAAAATCCCAGGCATGCTGGATGATCTTTGTGTTTCCATAAGGAGTTACTGGGATTTCCAATCTCCCTTCCCTTTTCCTGCCCTGCTGCAGCATTCCTGGGGCTGGCATGGACATTCCCATGTGGATGTCACAAGTTTTGGGGGACTCAGCTCCTAGGCAGCTCCATCCTGGGGTGCTGCTCCAGGCTCCCATTCCATGAGGGTTCCAAAAGCCACCCACAGACCTGATGCTCCCCAGAGTCCTCACCAGCAAATGGTGAGGGACAAGAAAGGGCACTGTTGAATTCCCAAATTCTTCACCTTTTTGGAGCCCATGAACTACCTTGTGCCCTATCCATGCCCTCTTCCCACACATGCCACTGTGCCCTTCCCACCCCTTGTGGATTTTGGACTCTTAGCTTCCTTCTCCTCCCTCTTCACCTCCCTTGAAACCTCATTAAAACATTTTTGGGGATGATCTGGGCGATTTTCCCTCACCTGCTCCATTCTAAAAAGAATGGACTGGTGACACTCGGCATCATTCCCAAAATTCCCAGCTCTCCTGCCTCCCTCCCTGGTGGCAGAGACTCTCTGAGACAAATCAGCCCCTCATCAAGTGATGAGCTGCACCCCAATGTATTCCAGAGCCACTTCACATTAAAATTACCTGAGAAATTTCTGAGCAGAAAAAAAAATATAGAGAAATGAGATAAAACAGAGGGAAAAAAAATTTGGCTGAACATCAGGAAAAAGTGCTTAGTGCAGAAATCCGGGGGATGGTTCCCCCAGAAAAGTGCTGGAGTTATTTAAAACTCACCTAAATAAAGGACTGGTGGGGAATAAACTTCTCTCATCCCACAGGCACCATGGGACCAGGGAGATATTCTCCTTAAGTGTTTTATAGGATGAAAGGGATGAGTTCCCACCAGGTTGGCACATGTATCCCCAACACCCTGGAAGAGGCACAGCCCCTCTCCCTGGAAAGTGCTTTTCCAAGGAGAATTTTCCAAGGAGCTTTTCTGCACAGATGGAGCCAAAATTTGTGATTAACCCAAATCTCTATTAAAAAAAAAAAAAAAAAAAAAAAAAAAAAAAAAAAAAAAAAAAACAGGGATTTTTTTTTTTTAAGTATATAGGATGCACAGAGATATCCAAAGGGCCTTGTACCCATGGAATAACAGCCAGGCAGGATGGGTGCCAGGGAAGCAGAGAAATCAGAGCATCAAAACCAGCAATGAAGGTGATGTCAAGGATTCGCCTTTCCTGTGATTTATCCCATCATTCCCACGCTCAGGCTCCAGGAATCTTGCACCTTCTGCAGATGTGCTGCCTGATTAAAATGATGCAACATTTTTGCTGGGTGTGTCAGAGGATTTCAATTTTAAAAAGCCCCATTTTCCACCTGGAAATCCAGGCACTTCCCACCTGCCCCAAGGGGAGAGGGAAAGAGGGAGCTGGGAGTGTTTAATCCATCAGGAAAGGATAGAGCAGGGAAATGCAGCAGCACGAGGCCATGGGGCTCCAGAGGAACATTTTATGGGTCTGAGAAGTCACTACATAATAGGCTGGGGAAGGAAGTATTAAAATCTTTAACTGGTTTTCAGAGCCGTGATAATTAAGGTGTTGCAAGCTACAATTGCCTGAGAAAAAAAAATCCAAACACAGTGAATAAGATTTTTATCGCTTGCAGAAGTGGCCACTCATGGATTTGGGATTTTAAAAAAAATTAAAGAAAAATCATAAAACCCTGAAAGAAAGGGAAAAGCTCAAAGGTGGATGAAAAGGGGTTGGGCTGGAGATGGAAAGTGGGAGCTGGGGGAGCAGCTGTCGGCGCTGGGAAGTCAGGGAAGCATTGTCTGGAGTCCAGCCCTTTAATCAGGAGCTTTAATGGGACTGAAGTAGAGGTTTAATCCTAAACATCCTCACTGGAGCAGCTCCCTTTCCTCAGGACCTCTGGGAAGGGAGGAATATTGGCTTCAATGAATAAGGCCCACAGAAATGGGTGAGAAAGGCTGAATTCCCTCCTGGCTCTGCCTTCCCGCTGCTGTCTAGGACAGGACACATCATTCCCCATCTCCAGCAAATCTATGACTTTGGCTGTGCCCTGGGAAAGAGCAGAGTGGGGCTGAGGGCTGACAAAGGGAGAGGGAAGGGACAACAAAAACGCCAAGAAAAATCCCTGGCAGGCAGCAAGTGCCACCCTAAACATGGAGAGAGTGCAACAGAGGGGTCCTGAGCATCCAGATATTCCCAGAAAACCAAGCAATGCATCCTAAAACCCCCACCAGAAGTGAATCACCTCACTCTTGTAAGAACAAAGGTGAGGGGTGAGACATGCCAGGGAGCTGCCTTTGACTCTTTGACCACTATTGTTGAAAATATCAGGAAAATGCCTTAAATTGGCTAGAGAAGGAGCAGCCCTGAACAGCACAGTGGGAGATTACACGAGGAATATGGTGGGAAAATAAACCATCTATAGATATATATTAATGTATATATATATGTATGTAATTTTGGAGATAGATATGTGGGTATATATGTATTAGTATATATTTATATGTGGGTATATATGGATTTTATATATTTATGTGATATAGGAATTTTTGTATTTTAATATATATATATGTATATTTTATATACATTTATATATGTTACATATACATATACATGTGCGTGTATATATATATATATATATGAGGTAGCAATGTACCCACTCGTGCAGAGCTTGTTGGAGGAGGCAGGAATATATCCAAGAGGACACTGCCGAGGTCATTCCTTAACATCTCTCTTAATGACCTGCAAAAGGCACCACCAGCTCGTTAATGACCTGGCAGGGAAGATAAGCAGCTTGTCCCTGGAATTCCCGCTGAAATTCCCGCCGCTATCCCGGTGTGCGGGGCCGGCCGTCCTGCCACAGGTAGGAGGACATGAAAGGGGCCTAAACAGCCAGAAAGGAGCACAGGAAACGCCATGATTTTGTTAGCGGGGAGAAAAAAAATCTACTCGGGTCTATCTGGGGCGAGTGAATAAAAAGTTACTGGAGCGGGAGAGCGGCGGCAGCAGCACCTCGGGAAAATCCGTGGGGTTTAATATGCAGCTATGCCGGAGCTCTACTCATCCATCTCTCCCAGGGAAAACACAAAGTGCATTTTCAGGTCAGCGAGGCAGAGAGAGAAGGAGAAGCCCCCAAAAGGAGCAGAAGCTGGAGGAATGCTGTGTAAGCCGAGATTTTCAAACACATGGATCTGTTTTCTTTGGAGCGGCAGCAGCCGGGAGAAGTCGCAACTGCAGACAAAGCTCTCGCAGGGTTTGAACACCAAAGGAAAAGCGGTGGAGGGTGGCAGAGGAGCAGGAGGTGACCTGGGGCTGTCCTATGCCAGGGGAATGCCGAGAGCCTGAGGCTGTGCCGGGACACGCGGCTGCCGATGGATGCGCCCGAGGCATCGCCGTTCCCAGAGCTGTTCCCTCACCTGCCGTGGCCTCTGCTCCTTGGCCGGGGTGGGAAATCCAAGTGTTGCTGTCCCCAGCATCAGATCCGCTATTCCCAGGACTGAATCTTCCATTCCCAGTGCCACAACTGTCATCCCCATGGCCAGATCTACCATTCCCAGGACCAGACCTTCCATCCCTATGATGAGATTGAAACGAGGAGGAAAGAACTCCACAACTAATAATAGTTGTTAGAGAGGTATGTATTGAGTCGAAGTCGAGATGCGTGGGGAATAATTTCACCAAAGACACGCATGAACACCAGAGAGCTTGCCCCTCTTATTATTCTCTGAGGGTTTACATGTGCATGACACTGCACAATTTGCCTCATACATATTCATTCTCTAGCCCCGCCCTTCCTCGCCTTGTATGGTAATTAACTCCACGTCCTTCTGGCCATGCTCAGTTCATCGTGGTGGTCTCGGGGTCTCTGAGATGAAGGAAACGGAGTCTTCCTCAGTGAACTCTTCACCTTTATCTTTGGCCCTTTTGGCCCTCTTTCAAGGGAGAACTCAGTTTCTGCCGGCTAAAAGTCTGCATTCTTCTCCTTATCTGCATTCTTAGCTCTGTTATCCTGTTGTGTTTGGGTTAGACCTTTATTATCATCGAGGGGACCCAGATGCTTGCAGTTCTTTAAAGTATGCAAAGGATGACAAGGTTCGATATTCACTAAATGTCTTCTAAAATACCGTTTTCTTGAGTTTTACTATAAGAGATGGGCCAGAATTTTTAAATCTCTGTCTCAAGATCATCCACTTGCAGTGTCGCAATTTCCATCTTCAGTATCACAACTTCCATCCTCAGGGTCAAACTCACCATCCTCAGGGTCAAACCTGCCATTCCCAGTGTCACACCCGCCTTCTCCAGTGTCCCATCTCCCATCCCAAGGGTCACACCTGATACCCAGTGCCAGATCTTCCATCCCTAGTGCCAGGGCTGATCCCCAGTGTCACACATGCCATCCCCAGGATCAGAGCCAGTACCCTGGCGTGACAGCAGGTTCCTGCCAGCTGGTTGCAGGACGTTGGGGAATGCTGTGTGTGGCCACACGGGCACGGTGTTGCTGTAAGAGGGACCTGGCGGGAGAGGGGTTGGATGGGCTGAGCTCTTCTCCTAGCTCCCAAGAGGCGGGCAGCCCCCCGGGGCAGGGTCCCGCGGAGCTCCCGGCACGTCTCCACCCGCGTGCCCCGAAGTGGTGATCTCACGTGAATGAGCTCAGAGCTGGCTGCGTCCTGCCAGGATTTATATGGGAGGCTCCAGAGAGTCTGTGTGTACTCACAAGCCTCCCGCCGAGAGCCACAGCTCTCCCCGAGGGGAGGAGGAGCGGGGCTCCCTTTCCTGCTTCCCCACCCTGCCCTGCCAGCTCCTGCTCCTGGCAGCCGGCCTGCTCCGGGCGGCCCACGCTGCTTCCCGGGCAGCTGCGGGAGCCGGGACAGGGAGATCCAGCCCCCCTGGACTCCTCACTGCTGCACCCTTGTACCCTGTTCTCCTGCAATCCTATAGCCCTGCACTCCTGTATCCCTGTGCTCCTGAATCCACGTGGCTCTGCATCCCTACATTTCTGCATCCCTGCATCCTCAGTCCTGCACTCACGCACTCCTACACTCTTGTACTCCCTGCAATCCTGTATCCCTGTGCTCCTGCATCCCTACATTTCTGCATCCCTGCATCCTCAGTCCTGCACTCACACACTCCTACACTCTTGTACTCCCTGCAATCCTGTATCCCTGTGCCCCTGCATCCTGTCTCCCCTCTAATCCCCTGCATTCCCTGGCCCTACACCCCTGCATTCCCTGCCATCCTGCACCTCTACATCCCAACACCACTGCATCCCTGCATCCTTACATTCCCACACCCCAGCCCCCCTACATCCCACACCCCATCCCGATCCCCCAGGACCTAGGAGGGGATCCCAGTTTCCCACAGAGCACAAGTTTGTATAATCCTCCCATTTAGGCGGATCATGGCTCTGTGATTCAATTCCCACTCAGACATCACTCCATGCCCCACTGCAGGTTTTGGGGATGCAGCCCCGTGGTGCTGCTGATGGCTACCTGTGCGGAGCAGGATGGGCTGAAAGGCAGAAGAGGAAAGTGGAGAGGAAAGTTTTATCTCTCAGCAATCTCAAAAAGGGATAAACTGAACAACATCCTGAGCAGTTGCAGCACTGCTTTTGTGGGGCTGGTAATTTGTGACAGTGAAGATCACTGGAAATATCTTAGTTAATGTTTATTTTGATGGCTGTGTAGGTTTGGGGTGATGTGTCCCTGAGTCTGGAATAGGGAGGGGGGCAGGGGGAAAAAAAGCAGACTTTTTTTTTTACTTGCTGCCCAGAACCACAAAAATGCCTTTGAAATCATGCCTCCCTCGCCCGAACAGGCTCGGGAGCAGAGCAGAGCTCATGGAAAGAGGAGAGAGAGAGAAGAGACTCGGAGGAAGGAGGTGAGGGGCAAAGACATGGTAAGGAGACACACACGAGGCAATTTGCATAGTTTATGAGTCTTTGATTCCAGCCTATTTACAACCTGGGCGCTCACACCCCGGTGGGAAGTTGGGAGATTACTGTACTTACCCTCGACTTCTCATCTTTATCGAGGGATCTCTCTCGCCTCCAGCCAGATTTTAACGAGCTGCAGCTACGGCAGGGACCGGCCCCGTGCGGCCGAACCTCCGCCTGCTCCCGCAGCTGTTCCCCGCTCCCTCTGCCATTCCTGGTTGCACAGGGACACCCCGAGAGCCCAGGGACATCCTGGTGATCCAAGGGACCCCTCTGTGGGCCAAGAGACATCTCTGAGAGCCAAGGGATATCCCTGCTCTCCTTTTTTCCCCCCAGCTTCAGACATGGTCAAAAGAATTTCTGGGCTCTGACCAGGCAGTTTTGGGTTCGGCACAGAAGAAAGAGACCCCAAACCCAGAGCATTTGGTTCCAGAGGTGCAGGAGCTCCTGCCCTGCCAGCATCCCATTCTCCCATTTCCTTCTCATTTACCATCTCATTCTTCTTTTTTTTTTTTTTTTTTTTTTTTTTTTTTTTTTTTTTTTTTCCATTTTCCTCCTGCATTTCCACTGAAAAACTGAATTCCAGGGAAAGTGGATGGCTGGTGGAATTACCGGACACAGTAGAGAGAAATGTGTGATCCATGGCTTTTTGTTCCTTTGATATTTGAAATCTCAACATCCAAGTCCAGAGTAACTTCTAGAAAATTCGTTGGGGGAAAGGTCTTTCCTACCAAGAAAAGATGAGGCAACTTGGGGCAAATTCCAAGACCTGAGTGAATCCTTCATGCCACCGAGAACCCCCGGACATGCCAAGAGCCACCGGTTCCTGAGCACCCTCTTCCCACCTCCCAGTATGATCCCAATTAGCTCCAAGGAGACACAACGAATCCCTCTCCAAATGCCCTTTCCAAGGTGTTTTCTTGGGACGAATCCCATGATCTGCCTCCATCACTCAGGGCAAACCTGGGATTCATCTCCCATTCCCCGACCCCTGAGCACACCAAGGGGTCATCAAGAGAAGTTTTCCCGCAGTGTTCTGGCTCCTTTCCCCCAGGTGCTCGGGATTATTTTTTTGCTCAGAGTTCGACACCCACACGCGCAGGGCTGTGCCAGGAGGGGCAGGGGCAGCTGTCCCTGCCTGGCAGGGGCGTCGTGCCCGGCCTGGGCCGGCAGAGCCTCGGGAGTTGCTCCCTCCCTTGGCTGCGACCCCCAGGACCGTTTCCATTCCATAATTGGGCAAATATTTTCCTATCAGATCTCAGTGCAAGTGCCTACAAGCTTTGCCCGAACAATAAGGAATATTCAAGGAAAACCTGGTGCTTTTTCTCATCTCCTTTTTGCCAGGAATATGGTTTTTTGGGATAGTGGCTGGAGCACAGGCAAGGGCAGCTCTCGCATGACTATTCATGGGCAATCTTCGGGGATTTGCTAAAACTCAAAGCAGATTTGAAGGAACAATAGGAAACCTGGAAGCCTTTGCTGACGACTCCTCGACTCCTCGTGGTAACTCCTCTCGGCACCACGGGAAGCTTCTCCGCTCCCTCCTTCAGCTTGTTTTTATCGAGGTGTTTTTTCCTTCCTCCCCCTGACGTTATTTAAATCTTGTTCTTTAATAATATGCAATTAAAAGGAATTAAGGAGCTCAGTGAACAGCATCCATTTCAGCGCTGCCTCCAAGGCATGTCCAGCGCAGATAAGCCCTGCCTGGAGGTACGGAGAGCATCGGGAGAGCATCGGGAGCCCGATGGATGCCCGGCTGTGTGAAACCTCCCACCGTGGGGGGCACAGGGGGTCCCTGCCGCCCCCAGTCCGAGCCATCCCATCCTTCCAAGGGCTCCCAGTGGGCACGGCCCGGAGGGGAATGGGCAGCAGCGTACAGGAAGAGGAGAGGGAGTCTGCATAAATTAGCAGGAGGCAATTTTACCTTCGCGCTGCCCTGAGAAGCGAATGGCAAAGAGGGGCGGGTTTAGTCCATCAGAGGTGAGAACAGAGGAGACAACCGCGCTGAGGGCAACACATACCTAATTCCCAGGAGGGATCGGGATTCCTTGATCGGGATAAGCCAATGCCAAGCTTCCAACAACAGGGCTGGGCACACCCAGCAGGACCAGCCCATGGCTGGAGCCTGTTCAGCCCCGGGGCCCCAAGAACCCCCGAAGGCCTGGGCTGATCCCCGGCGTGGGAAGTAGGGAGGGGGAAATTCCGTCTTGCTGAGGTGAGACCCCACCAGCAGAGTTGCCTCCAGCCCTGAGCTCCCAGCACAGGAAGGACGTGGAGCTGCTGGAGGGAGTTCAGAGGATGCCACAGAGCTGCTCCGAGGGCTGAAGCTCCTCTGCTCTGAGGCCAAGCTGGGAGAGCAGGGGGTGTTCACCCGGAGAAGAGAAGGCTCCAGAGAGATCTCAGAGCCCCTTCCAGTGCCTGAAGGTTGCCCAGAGAAGCTGTGGCTGCCCCTGGATCCCCGGAAGTGTCCAAGACCAGGTTGGATGGGGCTTTGAACAACCTGGGATAGGGAAAGGTGCCCCTGCTCATGGCAGGGGGTGGGGCAAGATGGAATTTAAGGTGACTTCCAACGCAGACCATGCTGTGATTCCATGTTTATTTCCTGTGTGGCTCCAGCTCCTGAGGACTCCGAGATGGAGACTTGGATGGAAGGACTGTAAACAGGAGGTGGGGAAGGTGCTGCCTCTGATGTAATCCTGCTGATCCCTGGGAACCACTGGCATCTTTCCACATCTCCCTTGGTCTTGGGGGCCCAGCTCAGCTCACCCCACCACCCCTCCAAACAGGTACATCTGACATGTCCTCAAACCCAGCCAGCAGCTCCAAGTATTGTCCATAAAAAAAAAAAAACAAAAAAAAAACAAAAAAAAAAAAAACAAACTTAAAAAGAACCCAAAAATGACTTATTGAAATGTTCCCATTTTCACTGGAAACACAAAGGAATGATCCTCCCAGAAATGTAGTTTGCAGCTGAGAATTTATTAACTAAAAGTATGAAATGTGTGCAAACATGACACAGTTTTTGGGGAAAAACAAAAAATGCAACTTGAGAGCCCAAACATCTGTTGGAAAACCATTCCCAAAGTTCAGAAAGGCGCTACCAGCAAACCCCACAAAGGCTGCAAACAGAGGGAAAGGCCATGAGCAAGTCAAATCTTCCCAGGTGGATGCGGGTGCCTCATCCTTAGGATGGGCATCATCTCCCTCTCTGAATTTTTGGGATTTTATGGAAAAGCGGGGCTGTGAGAGCACTGCCCCGGAACTCCCGGCAGAGCAGCCCAGACGGATGAGACTCATGCCTGTCAAAACATTTCAGAATTATCATCATAAATCACAGCCAGATCAAAACAAATTAAAATGGAGCCACCAAGGTCTGGTCAGCTCATAAACCACAAATAAAGCCAGCAAGGCTTCGCCAGAGCAGGCTTGATCTTCCTCCCTTCCTGTATCTCTTCCATAAACACTTTGGGGAGCCACAGGAGAAGAGTCTTATTGATGAAGTCTGAAAACTAACATCCTATGGATGCTGGGAAATATTCCACGCCTCATCCTCCCTGTCTGGGGGAGCACCAACCCCAGCAGATCCTGCCAGCCCTGCAGAGCCTGCCCCAAGGACTCCTCTGTTTACTTTAAACCAATTCCCGTCAAACTCCTCACTCAAGAAGGGAGAAAAATTGGATCAGAAGAGGCCCTTTGGCTGCCCCCTTCCTCCCAGTTGTCCAGCCTTGGCGGATGTTGGCTGAAGGAGCCAGGACCATCAGCAGCACCTCAAGAGCTTTTGTCAAGTCCAAAGAGCTTTTCCCAAATCCCTCTCTACCTTCTGCTGTTCTTGTGCTGCTGCATTGAGGGGCTGGTGGATGTCCAGGGTAGGGAATGGAGCTGGGGAAGGGTCTGGAGCACCAGGAGTGGCTGAAGGAGCTGGGAGGGGCTCAGAGAAAAGGAGGCTCAGGGGGGACCTTCTGGCTCTGCACAACTCCCTGACAGAAGGGTGCGGCCAGGGGGGATCGGGCTCTGCTTCCAGGGAACAGGGACAAGATGAGAGGAAACGGCCTCAAGCTGTGCCAAGGCAGGTTTAGCTGGGATATTAGGGAAAATTTCTCATGGAAAGTGTTGTCCAGCCCTGGCACAGGGGTGGAGTCCTCATCCCTGGAGGGATTTAAAAGCTGTGTGGATGTGGCACTTGGGGACATGGTCAGCGGTGGTCTTTGCAGTGCTGGGGCATGGTTGGACTCCACAGTCCCAGAGAGTTTCTGTGATTCTAATGATCATCCCTCCTGCCCCAGCAGCTGAAGATGTCCATGAATTTCCAGGTCACTCAGCTCATGCACTGCTTGGGATAGAGATCTGCCAAGTCTCCAGCTTCAGGTGCTCCAGGAAAAAAGTGGGATGAGCACTGAGCCCTGGCAGTCCTGGGGCTGTTCTGTCCACACCAGCCATGCTGTAATTGAGCTCTTGGATGAGGCTTGGGGCAGAGAAGTTGCAATATTTGGGATTTCTAAAAGGTCTCTGCAAGGTCGCTCAGCTGAAGCTGGTGAGGCAAGACCAGCCCGGGGATTAATGGGAATGTTAATCTCTGGTTAAGGATGGCAGGATTTGGGGAACAGCCTGTTTGTGCAGGAAAGAGGGCTTTCAACAAGATCCCACAGGAGTTTGGCCAGAAACCTCCTCTGGTGCCCCCCAAAATGATCCAGGAGAGGGAAGAGCACAGCCAAGCACTTAAGAGCAGCTCCAAATTACTCCTGGCACTGAAGAATTGCAGGGGAATTGAATGATTGTATGGAACAGAGCAATAAAATGGCAGATGAACTTCCCTGATCATAATTGCAGAGTAATGAACATGAAAAGCTTTTCTCCCCATCCAGACATGTGCAGTGGGTCCGTATCAACAATTTTTGGGATTTAACAAGATCTCAGAGAAGCTGCCGAGCCCCTTTGAAAGCCTCCTTTCAATGATTAGCAAGAGTCAAAAAAGGTAAGTGGAATATTAAGTACTCCTGGAGCAAGGAAAGAGAACAAAAGGGGAAATGTCCTTTATTTCCTTCATCTGTTGCCTCTCAGCTCTGACGGATCCACGCCAGGGAACGAGGAGATGGTGGGGGAAAGCATCACATTGATCCAGGGTTTGAGATAACACCTGTGTGGAAAGAGTTTAAATGAACCAGGAAAAAGGGGATAAAGAGACAACTTAAAGTTATAGAGGTTTGGAATGGGAAAATTTACAATGTGATCCTTGGATAATGGATTTGATGCTTTTCCCACCAAGTGGCTTCATGGAGCTGTGGAAATTGTCACCAGAGGAGACTTCTCACCACCATGAGATCAGATCTGCAGGGTCAGCTCTGCATCCATGAGAAAAACAGGATCAGCTCCAGGCAAATCCTGCCAGACCCAGGATGGAAAGTAAAGAAGATCAGGGTGGGCACCATGTCCTTCACCTGGAACCTCCTGGGAAATTCCTGGAGCTTTCTAGGGACCCACAGCACAACAGTTCCTATGGGGTTTTGTCCTGTGAATTTGGGTAGGGCATGTTCTTCTTAAATCCTTCAGCCTTTCTTGCAACACCAAGGCTTCCCAGGAATCTCCTATTACTTGTGTCTAGAACATTTCCAGGAATGTTCAAGGGCTTCATTAGACTTCTCCAATCTGAAATATTTCAAAGAATGCCCTAGAGCTTCCCTGACTTTCCTTCACCTAGAAACTTCTCCAAAATCTTCCATTTTTCCCCTGAGTTTTCTGTCTTTCAGAAGTTTTCTGGCATTTCCTTATCGGCAACCTGTCTAGGAGCATCCCAATGAATTCCAAGACTCCCACAAGGGCTCTCAAGAAATTCTTCAGTCTAGGATATCAGTATGAAATCCTCCAAATACTTTTAAGAAACTTCTCCATCCAGGAAACCTCAGCTAAGGACTTGTCTCAGACTCTTCCACTGTTTCCTAGAAATTCCTCAGATGAGGAATTCTAGGAATTTTCCTGGTGATTAAAAAAAAAATTTCATTGTGCTTTGCAGGACTTTTTCCTTTGCACCATGTGCACTATGATGCTTCAAGGAATTTCCCAATATTTTTTTAGGAATTCAGCCCTGTTTTGTGAGAGTTTTCCCAAGTGCTCTGATTTTTGCAGTGCCTCCATAGAATACTGACCTCTCCAGGCAGCCCAAACCAGGATGGAGGATGGGAAGTCTCCCTTTTGCTGTGTCACACCCTGGAGCCATCCTGATGGAGAGTGGAGGTGCAGCATCCCAGGATGTGGCTGTGGTGAAGCAGAGTTGCTCCGTGGATGTCAGGGGAGCCCCACCGGCTCTGAGGGAATTGTGCCAGTGGCAGAGCTGGGAAGGAGCAGGAGAAGCATCTCTGCCACATCCAAACCTCTCCTGGCAAAGAGGAGTCTTCCCCCACCAGCCCCGAGAAGGACCGTGGGGCAGCTTGGGCTCTCCTGGGCTCTCTCTGCACATCCCTGGAGACTGTGCCAGAGTGAACAGCCCATTCCAAGCTCTCCGTTGGATCCAGGGATCTGTCACTGCCACACCAAGAGCTGGATTTGGGATGTGATACACGCTTCTGGCCCTTCCCTTATCCATCGCCACCAGTCAGCAGGGAATACATGCTCTGCAGGCTCAGAGTGTGGCAGCTGACAGCCATATGTGGCCAGATGTGAGGAAAGAAGGAAAAAACAAAGCTGGGAGAGAGGCAGGATAAACCCAGATTGCTCCAGGATAACTCCTGTACAAGCCAGCAGCTCCTGCTGCTGGCTGTGGGTTCACCAGGGTCAGCTGAGGTCTCTGAAGACGCTCCTCAACCTCTTGGATGTCCTGGAAACTCAGTTCCTGGTTCAAAAAACTCAAAGAACCTTTGAACCAAACATCACCTTGCACTGAGTGCTCCAGAAGGAGCATCAGGAAGTGTCCAAGGCCAGGCTGGATGGGGCTTGGAGCAACCTAGGCTAGTGGAAGGTGTCCCTGACCATGGCAGGGGTTTGGAACAAGAACATCTTTAAGGCTCCTTCCAACCCAGACCATTCTGTAATTCCACGATCTCCCAGGGAATCCTCAGGGTGCTGTGGGGCCTCCAATTTTCCTGACATCCACACTGGTGTGGATGATCCATGGAAAGGATGAGTGGGGTCTGCTGAGGTGGCAACACTCCCCTGAATGGACCCATGGGTGCTCCGGGTGCCCCTTTATGGGCACAGAGGAAAAGAGCTGGGGAAAGCAGGGGCTACACACCCAGCAGAGCTTTGGGGAGCTCCCAGGGCACCGTCTCCCCCAGCCACACCCTGCCTAGGGTGACTCAGGTGAGTGGGGTGGACACATCTGGTCTGAAAATATTGTCCGAAATGCAGCAGCCCAGGCTGTATTTGCTCTGTTTATCTCCTGACATTATTTATTTCCTACCTGTCCATGGGCTGCTGGGGACTGTCACCACTGGGCCTTGGCTGTGTCTGTGTTGACTTTGGCACAGGGAAGGAGAGCCTGGGCCAAGCTGGGCAGCGGTGTGTGGAGAGGAATAACTGGGAGAATGCAGGGCAGGGAAAGTTGGGGCTGCTGGGCTGTGGGGAGAGCACCTGAGCACATGCCATTGTTATAAATTGGCCAGGAGACCGGCTCCTTTGAAAAGCCTTTATTAGTCAGCTCTTTCAAGGGGGAACTCGAGGGGTCGCCTGCGCCGTTGCCGCTCCTGTCGTTGTTCTCGCTCCTGTCGCCGTTCTCGTTCGGGCCGCCGCTGAGGAGGTGTCTGACGAATCTGCTGCTCTCGTCACAGAGACGGGAGTTCCGGCCTCGCGGGAATCCCCAGGAACTCCACTGGGCTCGTGTGGTCTAGGGGCGTCACTTCTTCCCAGTCTCTTTGTGGTCATGGCGAGGCAGCAGAAGCAGAATTCAGTCCTTAGGTAGCTGAGGGTTTTCTCGGTGTTGTAGTGTCTCCCTTTTATCTGGATTTTGTGCTGGGTCGCGGCTTTTGGGTCCGTTTGCTGGCAACTGCACTTCGGTTTTGGAGCGGTGCACCATGGAAGTCCTTGGATTTTCCTATTAGGTGGGGCCAGCAGTTCGAGGAGCTGGCAGGAATGGCGACAGCCTAGCCCGACGGAAGGGGAGGGAACCCGGGGTTTTAGAGGGGGTATACAACTTGGAATAAGATTTTTGAGGGTACAAACTTTGGTACAAACAGCATAATTTTCTTAACAGACAGGTTACAACTGGCATAACATTTGAAACAGTACAACTTTTTTAACAAATGACAGACTGTGTAAGAAAATGGGAATCTCTTACATTTTATTCATTTCAGTCCCCCTTCTATTTCTTTGATCGGGCCTTTGCCCGCATCAATTGGCAGTTTTTGAATCATGGGAGTATATCTTTCTTAATTTTTGGTACTGGTTATATTTTTTTTTTTTGCTTCACTTAGTTCTTCAGTTTGCGGTTCTAATCTTATTATATTTGTGGGCCATGGGACATTTATTTCAGTAGGTTTGGGGCTTGCTTGAATGGTTGCAGTTCGAATTAAACAGGGGAGTATGCAGGGAAGGAGTAGAAGGCTGGCAAGGATGCTTATTACAATAAATAAGTCAATAGGTAAGTTTTTATCACGGGGCTCATCTATTTCATTCTTCATGATTAGTGGCTTTTCTTTTATTAAATTTGCAACTCTCTTTGGAATGTCTAAATTTTAGGGTAAAACTATTCTCTTATAGGGCACTCTCCAGTTAGGTGCTGCATAAATGTCGCAGCATTTTTTTTTTTTTCAATATTGCTTTTCATTTTTCCGGCAAGTGGATACTTGGGTTATATTAAAACACGTGGGACTCACATGAGTGTGAACTCTTATAAAGGCCTGCAGATTTTTCCCGTCATAGATGAGATGGTAGCCCCTAGAGCATGTTTCTTTGGAGTATTTGCTTATTAATAGGACTATAATTAGTCCTCTCAAGAGTCCAGTATGAACCATTGTTTCGATCTCACCTGGTCTTGCCTCTTGGGTTGGGGAAGTTATTTAGCTGGCCTTATGGAGTTCCTTTCAGTGTGGTCCCACTTCTTTTTCAGTTTTTGACTAGGCTTTTTGTGGTGGGCCCTATAAGAGATTTGTAATGATATTATTATCACAACCTTTTAACACTTCATGATAACTTAGAACAACAACTTACAGAGAACATTTTTCTATGATCTAATTGGGCTTTGGTTGTTTTTTGAAGGTTATTTTAAGTGTGTTTGGATCTCTAATGGTAGAGGTGTATCTTCAAGATCTCCCCTTACTTTTGTTTGTAAATCTATGATTTCCAGGTAATTGTGCTCTAAGTTTGGTGTGGGTTCCCCTAAGAGGAACTGGGCAGGATTTAGACTTTTTGATGTGATTAGCTTCAAATCACTGGTGCCGGTTAAAATTACTTCATATTTTAAAATTCTAGAGTCAGTCAGCCATTGTTGAGCCTTTTGGCTCAACACTGTCCTGAGATCATGGGAGGTGTGTGCAATGATTTTTCCCTGCAGTGTCAGTTTTTGTGCTTCCTCCACAAGAACAGCTGTGGCTGCTACAGCCTGGAGGCAAGCTGGCCACCCTCTCGCAACTGGATTCAGAAGTTTGGAAAGATATGCGACAGGCTTTTTGTGTTTTATATTTTTTATAACTGAAGCTTTGAAAGGCTCCCCTTCTGCTCCTAGGACTTCACAAGTTTTTCTTCCAATCGCAATTCCAACTGGAAGTCGGTAATACATGATTTATCTGCACCAGTATCTACTAAAAATTCAAACTCTTCATGTTGGGGACCTACTTCAAAATTTACTATGGGCCCTTCCTGATGTTTCGTGGGATCTCCTAACATATAGAGCCCATGACACCCCCAATCCTCTTTGACCTTCTCTCTCAATAAATTTTCTAATGCCTCCTGCTCCCTCATGACAGTCTCATCAAATGACATTTTTTTGCAATGTTTCTTAAAGTGTCCTATTTCTCTACAATAATAACAGGCTCGGGTCTCTCCTGGTCTCTGAGGAGTACCCCAAGGTGGTGGGTTCTTTCCTCTTACCTTTCCTGGTAAAGATTTTGTGTTTCCTTCACCCTGAGTATCCTCTCTGAGATCCTTTACACTTTCCCTGGCCATGGCTACCATAATCCTGGTTTTTGCCTTTGTTTTTTCTTCTTCTCTCCTAAGATATACTCTTAGGGCTTCCCTTAATAATTCATTTATTTCTCGGTCTTGCCAGTCCTCCATCTTTTCAAGTTTTCTTCTGATATCTGGCCAGGATTTTGTGACAAACTGTAACTTTAATAATATCTGTCCCTCTGGGCTATCTGGATCCAAATTAGAATATTGCTGGAAATTTCGTCTGAGCCTGCTCAGCCAGGCTGCTGGGGTTTCATCTTTCTCTTGGGCCCTGTCAAAAGCAAATTTGGTGTTGCTACTCCGAGGAACTGATTCTTTAATACCTTTTATCATTAGGTTTCTATAATCTTCCATATTTCTCCTCCCTTCTCCTCTGATTGGGTTCCACCCTGGGTCAGCTATTGGCAACTTCTGGTCACCGGGGGGGCCCATTCGGTTTTCTCTTTCCCAGATTCGCATCCTTGCTGCCCTAACCAGCCGAACCTCGTCTGGATTGAAGAGTATATTTAAGATGGAGTTTAGTTCTCCCCATGTATAAATATTTGGGCCCAAAAACTGGTCAATCTGGTTGGCAATTCTCACTGGGTTTTCAACTAGATTCCCCAGCTCTTTCTTAAAATTTCTGACTTTTGATGCTGTTAAAGGTGCATTGACAAACCCTATTCCTCCAACTGCCCCACCCAATGGGACCTCCCTTAGGGGAAAGAGTTTGGTTTTTGACCTGGTGTTACTGTAAGGTCTTTCTGGGTTTTTTATTGCCTGGCAGGATGCATTGTTAGGTGCCAGACCTAGCTCCCAGCTGTGAGGGGGTGTAGGGATTGTGGATGGTGAAGGAGAGGAGGTTAAACCATTGTTAGGGAAAGGCAGAGGGTAAGAGGGGTTATAAATTGGAGGGGGGCAAGCTGGGGAAGGAACAGGGATTACAGTTTGGGAAGGTATGATTTTTAGGTGAGGTTGGAGGATTACTTCGGGATAAACTGTAGGAGGAGGCAAATGTTCTAAGGGGTCCCAATTATGGCTAGCTTCTTCTTGGTTCTCCTGATTTTCATTCCTTTGTTTCCCTTGCTGTAACTTACATATTTTTGTTGTTTTATTTTTGACTACTTGTTTTTGCCAACAGATAGCATAGAGTATCTGTTCAATACTTGAATCTCCTCGAGATTTCAAGTATTGAGTTAATTGTGAACACATCCAGGGGTCTTTAGTTCCACACCATGGCCATTTTGCAGGTAAATTTAGGTTAGGCCAAGCCTCTATGCAATAATGGATCATCTTGATTCTGTCTAAGCTTTTAGTGGCCTCATCAACCTCCCATAGTTCTAACATTTGTCCTAGTGGACTGTCTGGTGGAATATTTCTTATCTTTTTCTCTCTTTTCTCCTCAACCGGCTCCACTCTACTTATGTACGCCCCCATTTTCACTGGGTCTCAAATAAAAACTATGCTGCTCTTACCCTGACAGAAACTTTACTTCAGGGCAACACAAAGCAAAATTATCTGACCTTGTTTTAACTAAACTTCTTTAAGGTGCCCCTACACACACACAAGTTTAAAGGCGGGCAACCCAAATTTTAACTCTCACTCACTCTTTGAACACTCGTAAGTAGCCCCAGGGACCCTCTCAGGGTTTGGGCACTACCCCTGCCAGTGCTCGGAATGCCCCACAGGTAGCCTGGTGACCCGCCCTTAGGGCCTCAGCCACTACCCCTTAGCCAGCACTCCTTTTCTCTCCTGTACGTCAGGCAAGTCCCCGTAAGCGGCCGGTCAACCAGGGCCCAGGGTTCCAGCCACCACCTACTGCCAGGATTTGGACATACAGCGTGCGATGTACTCACTCACCCTACCTAAAAGTCCCTCGCACTCTGGGACTCCCCTAACTCTTCCTCCTCTGCACCCGGACAGCATACCTCTTCCCTGGGTACCCCCGACCAATGCAGACTCTTTTATCCCAGCACCCCGACAGCTACCCCAGCCAGTCTCCAAAGCACCTTTCCTCTTTTGGTACAAACAGCATAACTTTCTTAACAGACAGCTTACAACTGGCATAACATTTTAAACAGCATAACTTTCTTAACAAATGACAGACTGTGTCAAAAATGGGAGTTTTTTACATTTTATTCATTTCAGGATCCACGATGCTTCAGAAGGGCTGGGGTCAGCCAGGGGCTGCCTTGCCCCTCTCCTGCCCTGGATTTGGCAGGGATTTGGGATGCTCCAGGCACTGAGGGTGCAGACACAGCCATTCCCTGCGGCGCCTTCCCTAGGCATTGCCGGTCTGGCTCAGCTTCACATTCCCCTCCCTCCCTGCCCTGGGGTTCACTTATGGGATATTTTTATCTGATAATGTTTGTGTCGCATTCTATGGGGAAGGGCAGGCAAAGCCCCGAGGGCACGGGTGCAGGGAATCCTTTTGTTCCATCCTAACTCTTCCAGGACACCGCTGGGAGTGAGATCCGCTCACCGGGCAGGAATCGCCGGGTCCTGAGCAAGGAGTGAAACAGAGCTGCCTCCCTCCCTTTCAGGTTTTACCATAATACAGCTGGTTCTGGCCCGGTTGGGGAGACGAGTGTTTCCTGCGCCTGTTCACACCATTCCAGACAAATCGATGGAGTCAGCAGGATGGGAAGTGTTATCACATACTACAAAAACATGGAATAAATCCAAGCCCCAGATTGAGATAAATGGTCTCTTGATAACTGGCATGATTGGAAAGTAATGGGGAAGCAGCTAAACGTGGTGGCAAGGGGTATGTAAAACATGGAAAAGATCCAGGAAATCTTTGCCATGTCCCTGAGCTGAGGGGGCTGGAAATAGTCTTCCCCTGCCTTCCCAGAACTGTTCGCTGCTCCCCTCCCAGGGTGAGCTGGGGGAGAAGCCCCTTCCCCACGGGAATGCCCCGCTATTCCCCCCTTTCCCCGCGCCTGCCCAACCCGATTGCTCATTAACCAGCTCTTGCACCAGAGAATAATGAGTCGTAAATCACCCTGCAATCGCCTGGACTTTAAACTCCAGACCTCCTGGAGTGCGCGGCCATCCCGTCGGGGGGGGGGGGGGGGGGGGGGGGGGGGGGGGGGGGGGGAGGCCCCCGATCCTCCCAGCCCAGCCTTGGTTTTCCTTGGACTTTCGCATCTTGCAGGCTCGGGGTAATCTTTGAACAAACAGTGCGGGAGATAAGGAGCCGGCGTGCCCTCCATCCCACACCTCACCTTTGTTTTCCTTGGCCCAGCCCCACAGGTGTTCGCTGCTAAAGCAGCCCCATCGCCCCCGGATGCCAAAGTCTCCGCCAGGCAAGTGGGACCAACGCCATCTAGCAGCACCCCAAATCCACCCTGGTTATCCCCATCCTCCCCCTGGCAGCTCTGGACCCCCCTTTGCTGGGCTCTTTCCTGAAATAAATAAAATGTAAGAAATTCCCATTTTTGACACAGTCTGTCATTTGTTAGGAAGGTTATGCTGTTTAAAATGTTATGCCAGTTGTACCCTGTCTGTTAAGAAAGCTATGCTGTTTTGTACCAAAATTTGTACCCTCAAAACCTTATTCCAAGTTGTATACCCCCTCTAAAACCCCGGGTTCCCTCCCCTTCCGTCAGGCTAGGCTGTCCCCATTCCCCGCCGGCTCCTCGAACTGCCGGCCCCGCCTAATAGGAAAATCAAATGACTTCCATGGTGCATCGCTCCAAACCGAAGTGCAGTTGCCGGCAAACGGACCCAAAAGCCGCGACCCAGCACAAAATCCAGATAAAAGGGAAACACTACAACACCGAGAAGACCCTCAGCTACCTAGGGACTGAATTCTGCTTCTGCCGCCTCACTATGACCAAAAAGAGACTGGGTGTTGTGGTTTAAAAAACAAACCAAGTAAGAGGCTCTAAGTCAGAAATAAAATTTAATGAGAAGAAAAGGAAAATAAAATAGAATTAAATAAAATAAATACAAAAAAGAAAAAACCAGTGACAGAGTCAGAATACAACCTGATCAGGGTGATAGAAACAGTCCAGACGAGGTGGTCTCCTTGAAACAGAAATCTTGTAGAAAGGTCTGGTAGCTCCGGTCCTCTGGGAATCCAGTGGGTGAGGGCTGCTTCTACTGTCCCAAATCCCAGCTTATATCCAGGTGAGAATGCTTGGCTCTTCCCCATGGGCGGAGCATCTCACAATGGGATGATGAGTCATGGAAGAGGGCCTTAATGGCCCATTAAAGAGAGAGATAACTCCCGGGGGGAGTTATCTCTGAGTCATGCAAAAGGCATTGATGGGCCATTAACTGAAGATGGTGATAGAATACATCCTAAACTACAACCCAGGACAATCCACCCCTTATTCTATTACCATCTACAACATGCCTAAATCAATACATTCTTACAGATGAATGCATATATACATACAGAATGAAACCTTACACACTGCTCTCACTTAAAATTAAGTCTCCCTGTGGTACACAACGGGTTTCTCCATCTTTCTGCATTACCCACCAAGTGTAGCCAGGTCCTTGAGCAAAGACAATCCCATGGACGGGTCTGCCTTTGCCTGAAGTGGGATTAATCCAAACACTCTTTCCTAAAATGCCCTTCATGTGTACCACAGGTACTTTGTCTCCATCCACTGTGTGTAAG
The DNA here is from genome assembly GCF_009819655.1 of Sylvia atricapilla. NCBI lineage: Eukaryota > Metazoa > Chordata > Aves > Passeriformes > Sylviidae > Sylvia > Sylvia atricapilla. Next base: position 6,135,038 of record NC_089173.1, on the reverse strand, counting down.
GGTTCAGACTGGGCAGGACCACCTCGATTGATAGACCCTCGGGTGTTAACTATCCATGTGGCTTTGGCTAAGTTTAGTTCCCAATTCTTGAAGGTTCCTCCACCAAGTGCCTTCAGGGCAGTCTTTAATAGTCCATTGCACCGTTCAACTTTCCCGGCAGCTGGTGCATGATAAGGAATGTGGTATATCCATTCAATGCCATGTTCTCTAGCCCAGGTGTTTATAAGGTTGTTCTTGAAATGGGTCCCATTGTCCGACTCAATTCTCTCAGGGGTGCCGTGTCTCCACAGGATTTGTTTTTCAAGGCCCAGGATGGTGTTCCGGGCAGTGGCATGAGGCACAGGATGGGTTTCCAGCCATCCAGTGGTGACTTCCACCATGGTCAGCACGTACCGCTTTCCTTGGCGTGTTTGGGGAAGGGTGATATAGTCAATTTGCCAGGCTTCCCCGTACCTGTACTTCAGCCATCGTCCACCATACCACAGAGGCTTCATTCGCTTGGCCTGTTTGATTGCAGCGCAGGTCTCACAGTTGTGGATGACCTGTGAGATGCTGTCCATAGTGAGGTCCACCCCTCGGTCACGGGCCCATCGATATGTTGCATCTCTTCCCTGATGACCAGAGGCATCATGGGCCCAACGAGCTAGGAATAATTCTCCCTTGTGCTGCCAATCTAGATCCACTTGTGATACTTTCACCTTGGCAGCTTTGTCTACCTGCTCGTTGTTGCGATGCTCCTCATTAGCCCAGCTTTTGGGTATATGCGCATCTACATGTCGAACCTTCACTATCAGCCTCTCTACTCGGGCAGCGATGTCTTGCCAAATGTCAGCGGCCCAGATGGGTTTTCCTCTGCGCTGCCAATTGGCCTTTTTCCAGCGATTCAGCCATCCCCACAGAGCATTAGCTACCATCCATGAGTCAGTGTAGAGATAAAGCCTCGGCCACTTTTCTCGTTCAGCAATTTCCAAAGCCAGCTGGACAGCTTTAAGCTCTGCAACTTGACTTGATCCACCTTGTCCCTCGGTAGCTTGTGCAACTTGTCGTGTGGGGCTCCATGCTGCAGCTTTCCATTTCCGGTTAGCTCCTACAATTCGGCAGGAGCCATCAGTGAACAGAGCATATTGTCTTTCAGTCTCTGGTAGCTCATTATATGGTGGGGCTTCCTCAGCGCGTGTTACTTGATTTTCTTCTTCTTCTTCTTCAGACGATAATCCAAAAGTTTCACCTTCCGGCCAGTTCGTTATAACTTCCAGAATCCCAGGGCGATTTGGGTTTCCAATGCGGGCGCGCTGTGTAATGAGGGCAATCCATTTGCTCCATGTGGTATCGGTGGCATGATGTGTGGAAGGAACCTTTCACTTAAACATCCACCCCAGCACTGGCAGTCGAGGTGCCAAAAGCAGCTGTGTTTCAGTGCCAATCACTTCTGAGGCGGCTTGAACTCCTTCATAGGCAGCCAAGATCTCCTTCTCTGTGGGAGTGTAGTTGGCCTCGGAGCCTCTGTAACTTCTGCTCCAGAATCCCAATGGTCGGCCTCGAGTCTCCCCAGGCACTTTCTGCCAAAGGCTCCAAGACAAACCATTGTTTCCAGCTGCGGAGTAAAGCACATTCCTCACATCTGGTCCCGTCCTGACGGGGCCCAGGGCTACTGCATGAGCAATCTCTTGCTTGATCTGAACAAAAGCTTGTTGCTGTTCAGGCCCCCAGTGGAAATCGTTCTTCTTGCGGGTCACCAAGTAGAGAGGGCTCACGATCTGACTGTACTCAGGAATGTGCATCCTCCAAAAGCCTATGGCACCTAGGAAAGCTTGTGTTTCCTTTTTGTTGGTAGGTGCGGACATGGCTGTGATCTTGTTGATTATCTCTGTGGGGATTTGGCGACGACCATCTTGCCATTTGACCCCCAAAAACTGGATTTCTTGAGCTGGTCCCTTAACCTTGCTTCTTTTAATGGCAAACCAGCTTTCAGCAGAATTTGGATGATTTCCTCTCCTTTCTTGAAGACCTCCTCTGGTGTATTCCCCCATATGATGATGTCATCAATGTACTGCAGATGCTCTGGAGCCTCACCCTTTTCCAGTGCAGCCTGGATCAGTCCATGGCAGATGGTGGGGCTGTGTTTCCACCCCTGGGGCAGTCGGTTCCAGGTGTACTGCACGCCCCTCCAGGTGAAGGCAAACTGAGGTCTGCACTCCGCTGCCAAAGGAATGGAGAAGAAGGCATTGGCGATATCAATGGTTGCATACCACTTTGCTGCTTTGGACTCCAGCTCGTACTGAAGCTCTAACATGTCTGGCACAGCAGCGCTCAGTGGTGGCGTGACTTCATTCAGACCACGGTAATCCACCGTCAGTCTCCATTCTCCACTGGACTTACGCACCGGCCAAATCGGGCTGTTGAAAGGTGAACGGGCTTTACTGACTACTCCTTGGCTTTCCAGTTTACGGATCATCTCATGTATGGGGATCACAGAGTCTCTGTCTGTGCGGTATTGCCGACGGTGTACTGTTGCTGTGGCAATTGGTACTTGTTGTTCTTCTACTTTCAGCAGTCCCACAGCAGAGGGGTCATCTGAGAGACCAGGCAAAGTATTCAACTGTCTGATGTTTTCTTTCATTACTGCAGCTATCCCAAAAGCCCAACGATATCCTTTTGGATCTTTGAAATATCCATTCCTGAGATAGTCTATGCCGAGGATGCATGGGGCCTCTGGGCCAGTTGCGATAGGGTGTTTTTGCCACTCGTTCCCAGTTAAACTCACTTCGGCCTCTAATACAGTCAGTTCCTGGGACCCTCCTGTTACTCCTGTAATAGAAATGGATTCTGTTCCTACATACCTTGATGGCATCATGGTACATTGGGCCCCAGTGTCAACCAATGCCGTATATTTTTGTGGGTCAGATGTGCCAGGCCATCGGATCCACACAGTCCAGTAGATCCGATTGTCCCTTTCCTCTTCCTGGCTAGAGGCAGGGCCCCCCTATTCCTGGTCATCGCATACGTTGTTCTCTTCCTGTAAATGAGTTGCTGAGGTTCCTTCAAGAGGATCAGTCATATCATCATTCCTGTAACGTCTGGAGTTCTGTGCACGAGAGACCGGAGCAACACTGATTCTAGATGAGCTTTTTGTGGTAGGCATTTCTCTTTTCAGTTCACGTACCCGGGCTGCTAAGGAGGAGGTAGGTTTTCCATCCCACTTCTTCATATCTTCTCCATGCTCCCGAAGAAAAGACCAAAGGTTACCTCGGGGTGTGTATCCTCTCTCCCTGGCTGGGGGACGCCTGCTCCTAATCGCAGAGACTCTCGTTGGCTCTGGTGAAATATCGTAAATTTCTTCCTTAAGTTCTTTTTTCAGTTTCTGATGGCCTTCTTCAATTAAGTTCCTGACTTGCTCAGCCAATCTTGTTTCCACAGATGAGACATGGGCACGAACTGGGGCGGTGACAGTGTCCTCGTAAATCCTTAGTTTATTAGCCAGGACACCCACCTTGTCCTCACCTTCTCTCCATTGCAGTGTTGCCAGGTAACGCGAGTACATCTCTGGTCCAAGCCGTGCAAATCTCAACCACATCCGTGATGTGCACTGGACATCATCTGGGCTCTTAGGAAATCTCTCATCTTCTGCAAAAATGATCTCCAGCACAGCCAATTCCCTTAGGCATCGGATACCTTGTTCTATTGTGTTCCATTTTCCTTGGTGCACTAGGAGGTCTTCTTTACAAAGGTATCTGTCTTTCACACTTGTTAGCAGTCGCTGCCAGAGGCTGAGAGTTTCTTGGGTTTTTCCAATTCCCTGGTCAATGACCACATCCCGGGACAGTGATCCCAGTTGCCTGGCCTCAGTTCCATCCAGAATGGTGTCATTGGCTGCAGCATCCCAGATGCGGAGCAGCCAGGTGAGGATGGACTCGTTGGTCTGACGGGTGAATTCCCTTCGCAGGTCACGCAGCTCACCCAGAGATAGAGAGCGGGTGATGATCTCTGTCTCTGTCTCTTCAGCTGAGTGCGAAGGTCCTGCTCCATCCTCATCAGTCGCTATGCGGACTGATTTGCTCCTTGATTTCTTCTTCTGAGTGGTGGCAACTGCTACTGGTTTAGGCTGTTCTGGTTCAGTGACGGTTTGTGTGGAGATGCTGACAGCACTTTTGGTTCCTTTCTCCTCTGTGACAGTCTGTGTAGTCGTCGATGCTATTGCTTTGCTTCTTTTTACCTCTTCTACTTCTTTAAGAACATGCTCCAACACACCATGCAGTGTTTTGATTCTAAGCATGGTGCGGGCCGTACAGAGAAACCAAGCAAGACTAACAAGAACATTATGCTGTCCTTGGCATCCAGAGGGTACTCAATATTTTCAAAAACTGCTGTGTCCTTCCTGAAAAGCTGGAAAAAATCATTCTTTACTCCTCCCCACAGGGGCTGGGTGAGATTGTTGAGGCTCCAGACGTAGCATCCTAGACTAGAACAAAAATACAAAACTGGGTATATATTCTGAATAATGTTCATTGCCTCAGATTTTATCAAGCAATGGACATAATAGAGCAGTTAAAGCAATTTTAGTACCATATCCTGGTCTACGCAGGAGTATTAAGGCCGGCAGATAGTGCCCCAGGTTTGGAAAAATATAGAGAGATAGGTATAAGACACATGTAAGCATGTTGGCATCATAACAGACAGGTGTCTTCTTCAATAAAATTGTAATTTCTGACTTTTCTTATTGCCTCTGCCCCACGTTGGGCGCCAAAAATATGTTGTGGTTTAAAAAACAAACCAAGTAAGAGGCTCTAAGTCAGAAATAAAATTTAATGAGAAGAAAAGGAAAATAAAATAGAATTAAATAAAATAAATACAAAAAAGAAAAAACCAGTGACAGAGTCAGAATACAACCTGATCAGGGTGATAGAAACAGTCCAGACGAGGTGGTCTCCTTGAAACAGAAATCTTGTAGAAAGGTCTGGTAGCTCCGGTCCTCTGGGAATCCAGTGGGTGAGGGCTGCTTCTACTGTCCCAAATCCCAGCTTATATCCAGGTGAGAATGCTTGGCTCTTCCCCATGGGCGGAGCATCTCACAATGGGATGATGAGTCATGGAAGAGGGCCTTAATGGCCCATTAAAGAGAGAGATAACTCCCGGGGGGAGTTATCTCTGAGTCATGCAAAAGGCATTGATGGGCCATTAACTGAAGATGGTGATAGAATACATCCTAAACTACAACCCAGGACACTGGGAAACAGTGACACCCATAGACCACACGAGCCCAGTGAAGTTCCTGGGGATTCCTGCGAGGCTGGAACTCCCGACTCTGCAGTGAGAGCAGCAGATTTGACTGGCACCTCATCCTCAGCGGCGGCCCGAGCGAGAACGGCGACAGGAGCAAAAACGGCGAGAAGAGCGAGAATGGCAACAGGAGCAGCGACAGTGCAGGCGACCCCTCGAGTTCCCCCTTGAAAGAGCTGACTAATAAAGGCTTTTCAAAGGAGCAGGTCTCCTGGCCCATTTTTAACATTTCTTTGTGTTTTTCCTCTCCTCAGCATCTTTGAGTGGGGTGAAGCACGTTAACATCCATCCCGGGAGATAAAATTATTTTAATATCCTGCTTTTTCTCACTCGTGGTGTGGGTTCTCCCACCTTGGGCCGATGACACAGCCCTGGGACGTGGGGAACACACTCAGCCATTATAAGGTGGTGGCACTGTGACTCAGGGAAAACGGGAGGAGGGTAAACACGGAGTGAGACTGGACAGAAAACAGCCAAAACTTCCCCTACACATAAAAAACGGGAAATCGTGTTTTCAGAGTATTTCATCGATATTGGGAGGGCAGAAAATAGGACATTGTTTTTGAAGTGAAATAGGGGAAAATTAAAACTCCTGCAAAGTGTTCATGTTTGAATTTTCTCCTCTGTGGTAAATGTAATGGATAAATTTGTGTATCAAAGATTTGGTCTATTAAAAAGCTACTCCAGGGCATCTCTGAGATTCCAAGACCTGTGGTGCAAGCTGTGAAACCACAACATTTGCAACAGAAATGACATTATTATTGTGGCTTTTTAATTTTTTTGTTAATTTGCTAAATAAATTCTGTTAATTTGAATTGGCTTCTTCTCATTTATAACAGATTGGTGCCGTGACTCGGATTCAATACCGACGCTGCGGAACCCCTTTGCTCGGGAGGCGCCCCGCTGATTTTCGGCAGCCCGGCGAAGTGGGAAACTCCGTAGCACCTATTGAATCACGAACTAAATTTAGGTTAAGCGCCACAATAAAAGAGTTGTGGTTTTTTTGGATCCAAAGAACTCAGGAAAGACCTAGGGGAGGGGTCTTTCGGAGCCGCGGCTATTGCTTTCACTCGTTAAAATTTCTCCGTGCACGAAGGTTCCACGCAAGAAAATAGCTGTAAGTATTGCTGGTTGAGTGAGGGTGATTGGGTGAGTGAGTGAGATGTGACCTGGTCACGGAACAACTACGGACCTGGAACCCGCATTTCCAAACTCCCGCGAGGGACTGGTCGGCTGACAGGGAAGCGAGTCGGGGGAAAACTCATTTTGCTCATCAAACCCAGACTCAGGGGAGTCTGGAGAACCGATCACAAAGAAGCTAAAAGGAAAGGAGACGTTCCTCTGAGTTTGAGAAACTGGTAAGCCTTTTAGCTACGGGCCTGGTGAGAAGCCCAGGATGCAAACCGAAGTTTTTATCACCTGGACGAACAGACCCACAGCTCAGCTCGCTGGACGGGTAAGTAGTCCAAAAAGCGGAATCCGGTTTGTGACAAAACAGTCTGGGAAAGGATCCCAGCTCTTAGCGGAAGCTAAGAAAGAATTCAGCACGAGACTCACCACCAAAAAAGGTAAGAAAGTTTTTTAATATAATGGGCAAGGGAAAAGTAAACACCAAAAAGCCTTGTGTGTAAGGCAAAACTTTTACCCCAAACCCACACAAACCCAGGCTCTCCTCCCGCTCCGAGGCCCCCGGTCCAAATCTGCCAGGCGACACCCCCCCCCCCCCCCCCTTCCCTCCGGCTTCAGTGGCTCTGCGGCTGCGGCTCCCCTGGCAGGAGTGCAGTCTGCCCATGCTCCTCCCCAGCCCCGGGGAGTCCTGTTCCCACCCAGCCCGTAACTAACCCTCTCTGGCAGGCTCGCTGCCGCTGCCAACACAGCAGCCTCCCAGAGCACGGGGGGCATCCCTTCCCGGTCCCAGCCCCGTGTCAGTCCCGGGTGGGGAGGTTGAAAATTGAATCAATTTCAATTAAAAGTTTCCCTGTGGTAGCCAATCCCCAATACCATTTTAAACAAAGTCCCTCTGGAGAATGTGTAATACAGTATAATAAATCTAAAGATGCCTTTTGGACTTCCCCTCTAAAAAATCGGGATTATTTTGCCTTTCAGTAGGAGGATCCTGAAACAACTTAAGTAGACATCTCGGCCTCAGGGATTTGTGGACTCCCTAGCCTTTTGGTCAGGCCCTTAAACATTATTAAGTCAATTTGTGCCAGCAGAAGGAATTAAGCTTATTGCAATATATTGATGATTTGTTAATAGCTGGCCCAAGGGAGGAGCATGTGAGAAAATGTACAATCTCATGGTTGAATTTTCTGAAAATTAAAAGTTTCAAAATCAAAGCTACAATTTGCTGAATCGAAGGTAAAGTACCTAAGACATTGAATATCAAAAGGTAAAAACAAATTTGATCCTGAAAGGATGGCTGGAATTATAGCTCTGCCCCCGCCCATGGACAAAGAGGAAATCAGGCAATTGTTGGAACTATTAGGATACTGCAGACAATGGATTGAAGAATATAGTAAAAAGGTAAGGTTTCTTTATGAGACACTAAATACAAATAGAGTGAAATGGACTGAACAAGATGGATTAAAATTTAAGAGGTTAAAGGCAGCACTAATAACTGTTCCTGTGTTGAATTTGTCAGATGTAAAAAGGTGGTTTCAGTTGTTTGTGGATTAGTGTTTTAACTCAGAATTGGGGGAAAAAAAAAAAAAAAAAACACAAAAAACCCAACCCTGTAGAATATGTCTCTAAGCTTTTAGATCCAGTGAGCAGAGGATGGCCCACTTGCTTGCAAGCTATTGTGGCAGTAGCTCTGCTGGTGGAAGAAGCTAAAAAGGTGGGACTTATTACCTTTTTCACCAGATACCTTGCCCGAACAGCTGGTCCCACCATGAGGCCTGAAGTATAGAATTCCATTTCTAGACAGGGACATGGGCTACCTTTTTAATTTCAGCTGCCAATCCTCTTATTGTTTCTCCATAATCATCAATTTCAATACAACATTCTGTTTCATTGAATTTTTCACAGACTCCCCTTTCTTCTGCTAATAAGTAATCAAGGGCCTAATTATACCTAAAGTTCAAGATCCCTTGCAATTTTGAGGTAGTTTATTATAAGCCTTTTTCCACATATCCAGTAGATGCCATCAGGGGCTTTCCACTTTATGTTTACCTTTTCAGGCTTTTTCCAATACTCTCTCAAATCTTCAAAGGACTGGTAAGGGTTAGCTCCAGGACTCTTATACCAACATAATCCAATTGACTCAAACCATTCACAGTTGTCCAATTTTTCTTTGGCTCCAAAACCCCTTTGGGGGTTCAGGCTGCCAGACTTTTGACTTGTTATTTGAATTTATTGCTAGGGTGGATATGCAGGGGGTGTAGCCTACCAACTCAGTGTATTCCTTACCTTCCCTGCTGATACAAATCATTCCAATGATTCTTTTGTCTAGAATCCACCCTTCGGGTCTTTGAATAGTTTTTGATATTTGGGTATTGTCCCATTTTTGGAGTTGTTCTGGAGTCAAACCCTCACCTTTCCATGGCCATTTTTCTGCCTATTTTAATCCTTCACAAATCCAACAGTTAGATAGACCAAATTCAGTGGCAATTTCCTGCATCAGATCTATAAATAGGTTCTGATTGGAGCAGGTAATTCCCAATCTTTATATTGTTTTTCCAACTGCTCATAATGTTCACATAATGTTTTTAGTCTTTCCTGTTCAATTATTTTTCTTTTTGCCTCTGATTCCTGTTTCCTTAATTCTTGTCTTAATATTTGCACCTTAATTTCAGGGTCGAGTCCTTCCTCATTTCTTGAAAAACAGAAGGTCTCATCAAATTGTAAACATGTCCTATCATCATCCTGATTGAGGAGATCCAATACTATGGGTTCGTTTCCTGAAAGTGTTTTTACCTCATGTCTTAGGTTCTTTTCTACCTAATACATTTTTTCATCCATCGTACATATTTCTAATTTGTTTCTGTCATAGCATAGTCTATTAATTTGATAGTACCCTAAAACATAGATTTTCTTTTCATCCCTATCCACACAGTTTGGTTACATTGGTCACACATAGGTATACTTGGTATCTTTCCTGTTTCCCGTTTGTGAATTCTGTGTGCTTTTGACTGTCCGTTTTTAGTAATTGCCTTTGGGTCATGGCATACCACCACTTTTTCTGATTCACAAATTTTATATTGAGTACCATTGAAGAAACAATATCCCTTTCTCCTATCCCCTGGACAATCATAATGTGGTTGATACTTCAAGTTCTTTGTCTCTTTTGTGTAACTTCCAGACATGGTTCACACTCTTTCACGAGGGTCAGCCTCTGAGGGTTCTCGGGATGGGATTCCCCCCACTTGGCTCAGCACTAGGCTCAGGACTATGAGGACTTCGCAGTACAACACTCCTCTGTCTTTCCCTTCGCCCACGGGGTAGCAGTCCACGGCGGGGTAACCCATCTTCTTGGCAGCAGGCGTATGTTTTTGGGGTCCTGTTGGTCTGAGCCACAAACCTCCTTTTAAAGACACTCCACCGGGACCACCTGACTGTATCTGAGTAGCAAGGTACTTTGTCCTTCAGCACTCAACATCGAGCACTTTGGCCTCTGCATTCAATTGTCCATTTATTCCCTTTTTATATATTTGATACCACTCTGGAGAATCTAACTCCAGTAGACCCAAGCTAGTGGCAATTACTGAAAAAATGGTTAGTCTCTTTTTGCTCTTCTTACAGACATTTAGTACACAATTCACTTGGTTTACACCCCACTTTACAATGGGTAACCCAAATCTGCTTACAGTATACACACTTAAAGTAAACAAAGGGAAAACAATCACAGTTTGGTTTTATACAACTTATCTGATCCCCTCTGTTTATTTGTGGTGGCGTTGAAATCTGATTTTCAAGTCTCCAGGAGACGAAGACACTCTCCACTTTGGGGCAGTGCCTTGAGACTCAACCTTCTTTACTCTTGAAGCGTGCATCCACCCTTTTTCTGCAGTCCTGACTGCTGTATCTGTAGTAAGGACAGTGAAAGGACCTTCCCAATGAGGTGCCAGAGGGACTTCCTTTCAGGTTTTTTTATCAAAACTTCATCACCAGGATTTATTTTGTGAACAGCAAACCCCAAAGGGGCAATTTGAGGAATGAGCCCCTTTCTCTGTAGGTCCTGTAAATTTCTGTTTATGGCAATTAGATATAGCTGAATCTGGGTATCCTCTATTTGAAGATGCCCAACCAGTACTCTGTGTCTGTAAGGCATTCCATAAAGCATTTCAAATGGTGACAATCGTGTTTCTGAATGAGATATAGTTGTTATGTTTAAGAGAGCTAGAGGAAGGCATTTTACCCAAGACATTTTAATTTATCTCAAAAAATGTTCTGCTAGAGCCTGTGCTCCCCAATGTGTTTGCTGATGCAATCTTTTCAGAATTTTCCTGGTATATTCTTTTGATACCAGTTCCCTTCCATCAGGTAATTTCCACCTTCCTTCCTCTAGCTTACCCCTTATTTTTCATATTTCTCAATCTCCTTCTGAGAATGGTAAGGGGGATATTCCAGGATCCCCCCTTCCTGAACCTCGGTGATACTTACTGTGAGCAATGCTCCTTGTCTGCCAAATTATTTCTTTTGGTCTGGAATTGCATACCCACCTGGTGTCCTTTGACATGGACAATGGAGATTTCTTTTGGATCCCTGATTGCCTCCAGGATTTGCTTTATTATTTCCCCATGAACTAACCCTCGTCCTCGAGTGTTAATTAAACCCTTTTTTCCCCCCCTAATTTTACCAAAAGTGTGTGCAACTCCTTAAACGTATTTTGTATCGGTGAAGACAGTGCCTCTTCTTCTTTTTAATCTTTTGAGTGCCTTTAGCACTGCATATAATTTGCAGGCTTGGGCAGACCAATTTGCCTTCAGAGGCCTTGATTCTACTACTTCTCCAGATTTGCCATCTACTATGCCATATCCTGATTTCCTTTTTCCTTTTATTACCCTTGCTGATCCATCTACAAACCATTTTTCTTTTTATTCCAATTTTTCCTCTCCCAGGTCTGGTCTTACCTTGGTTTGCAGTTCCACCATTTCAGTGCAGTCATGAGTGGTTTCTCCCAGTACCTCTCCAAACAGAAACTCGGCTGGGTTCTGAGCAGCTGTTGTCTTAAGTTTTAAACCATGTGAATGCACCAAAATAGCCTTATACTTCAGGAGTCTGGCATCTGTGAGCCATTTATCTGCCTCTTGCTGCAGAATGCTCCTTACATTGTGTGGTGAGTATACTACTAGGGGAGTCCCAGATGTTACCTTTTTAGCTTCTTCCACCAGCAGAGCTACTGCCACAATAGCTTGCAAGCAAGTGGGCCATCCTCTGCTCACTGGATCTAAAAGCTTAGAGACATATTCTACAGGGTTGGGTTTTTTGTGGTTTTTTTTTTTTTTTTTTTCCCCCAATTCTGAGTTAAAACACTAATCCACAAACAACTGAAACCACCTTTTTACATCTGACAAATTCAACACAGGAACAGTTATTAGTGCTGCCGTTAACCTCTTAAATTTTAATCCATCTTGTTCAGTCCATTTCACTCTATTTGTATTTAGTGTCTCATAAAGAAACCTTACCTTTTTACTATATTCTTCAATCCATTGTCTGCAGTATCCTAATAGTTCCAACAATTGCCTGATTTCCTCTTTGTCCATGGGCGGGGGCAGAGCTATAATTCCAGCCATCCTTTCAGGATCAAATTTGTTTTTACCTTTTGATATTCAATGTCTTAGGTACTTTACCTTTGATTCAGCAAATTGTAGCTTTGATTTTGAAACTTTTAAGTTTCAGAAAATTCAACCATGAGATTGTACATTTTCTCACATGCTCCTCCCTTGGGCCAGCTATTAACAATTCATCAATATATTGTAATAGCTTAATTCCTTCTGCTGGCACGAATTGACTTAATAATGTTTAAGGGCCTGACCAAAATGGCTAGAGGAGTCCACAAATCCCTGAGGCCGAGATGTCTACTTAAGTTGTTTCAGGATCCTCCTATTGAAAGGCAAAATAATCTCGATTTTTTAGAGGGGAAGCCCAAAAGGCATCTTTAGATTTATTATACTGTATTACACATTCTCCAGAGGGACTTTAGAATGGTATAGGGGATTGGCTACTACGGGGAAACTTTTAATTGAAATTGATTCAATTTTCAACCTCCCCACCCGGGACTGACACGGGGCCGGGACCGGGAAGGGACGCCCCTCTGCTCTGGGCGGGGCTGCTGTGTTGGCAGCGGCAGCGGCCTGCCAGAGAGGGTTAGTTACGGGCTGGGTGGGGTCAGGACTCCCCGGGGCTGGGGAGCATGGGCGGAGACTGTGCTCCTGCCGGGGGAGCTGCAGCCGCAGAGCCACTGAAGCCGGAGGGAAGGGGGGGGGGGGGGGGGGGGGGGTGTCGCCTGGCAGATTTGGACCGGGGGCCTCGGAGCGGGAGGAGAGCCTGGGTTTGTGTGGGTTTGGGGTAAAAGTTTTGCCTTACACACAAGGCTTTTTGGTGTTTACTTTTCCCTTGCCCCATTATATTAAAAGACTTTCTTACCTTTTTTTTTTTTGGTGGTGGGTCTCGTGCTGAATTCTTTCTTAGCTTCCGCTGAGAGCTGGGATCCTTTCCCAAACTGTTTTGTCACAAACCGGATTCCGCTTTTTGGATTACTTACCCGTCCAGCGAGCTGAGCTGTGGGTCTGTTCGTCCAGTGATAAAAACTACGGTTTGCATCCTGGGCTTCTCACCAAGCCCGTAGCTAAAAGGCTTACCCGTTTCCCGAACTCAGAGGAACGTCTCCTTTCCTTTTAGCTTCTTTGTGATCGGTTCTCCAGACTCCCCTGAGTCTGGGTTTGATGAGCAAAATGAGTTTTCCCCGACTCGCTTCCTTGTCAGCCGACCAAGTCCCTCGCGGGAGTTTGGAAATGCGGGTTCCAGGTCCGTAGTTGTTCCGTGACCAGGTCACATCTCACTCACTCACCCAATCACCCTCACTCAACCAGCAATACTTACAGCTATTTTCTTGCATGGAACCTTCGTGCACGGAGAAATTTTACGAGTGAAAGCAATAGCCGCGGCTCCGAAAGACCCCTCCCCTAGGTCTTTCCTGAGTTCTTTGGATCCAAAAAAACCACAACTCTTTTATTGTGGCGCTTAACCTAAATTTAGTTCGTGATTCAATAGGTGCTACGGAGTTTCCCACTTCGCCGGGCTGCCGAAAATCAGCGGGGCGCCTCCCGAGCAAAGGGGTTCCGCAGCGTCGGTATTGAATCCGAGTCACGGCACCAATCTGTTATAAATGAGAAGAAGCCAATTCAAATTAACAGAATTTATTTAGCAAATTAAAAAAAATATATTAAAAAGCCACAATAAAATCAGACAACATCGATCGAATGCTGGGTGGGCAGAGTGACAGTAATAACGGTACCATCCAACCTCAGCCACACACCACTGGGTCTTGGCGTACGGTGTTTGTACAGTTTATTCACCCTGAGGCTAAGTCCATTGAAAGACCAAATATTCATGTATCTCTTTATTTCCAAGCAAGGTCTTGAAAGGGGTTCCCGTAAGTATGAGAAGACGTTGATAGTCTTCCCGGGTCTCGTCTTTGGGGTGCTGATTTGGTCATCCTCCGGATCCCCTATCAAGACTGATATCAGATGTCGAGCAGCTGTGAAGTGGAGGCCCATCCTTGATGAATGGGCCATCTCCAGTCCGGCCATGTCATTTCTGTTGCAAATGTTGTGGTTTCACAGCTTGCACCACAGGTCTTGGAGTCTCAGAGATGCCCTGGAGTAGCTTTTTAATAGACCAAATCTTTGATACACAAATTTATCCATTACATTTTGCACACTTTGAACCTCTCCCTTTGAACCTCCCTGCGCCGATTCCCTGTGGGACACCTGAAAGCCATTACCCGGCAGATGCCGGCTGGAAGGGAGCGCTGGGGGGCTCGGGGTTGCTCGCAGGAGTGACCCATCTTTGATCCAGACCTTTGCTGCTCCTCCCAGCCCCACTCGCAGCCTGCCCGGGTCAGTGCACGGGGGGCAGCGCTCGGCACAACCATCCTTATCCAGAAAAATGTGTGGAAATCCCAGCCTCCCAAAGCCATCTCAATGTCAGGACATCCCACCCCTCAGTAAATGCAGGACATCCCAGCCCTCCTTCCCTCAGGTCTCCTCTCCTGGGACACCCCATGGGGCTTTTCCCGGACCCTGGAGCCCCAGGAGTAGCCGGACAGGAGCGGCCACACCTTCACCAGCTGCTTCCACCAGCTCAGAAGCAAAATCCGGTCATAGGAACATCCCCCAGTTCTGCACCAAAATAACCCCAGACCCACATGAACCCTGCACGGGTGCCTGGGGCCTGGGCATGGCCACCCCGCTGCCTCCCTCGGAGGTGTGAGGGATCTTTGACTGGCTTTGCAGGTGTATGAATCTCCGGGACACTGGGATCTCCCCCGCAGGCAGGTCCTGTCAGGAAGAGTGGCCACAATAAATCGTGCGCCCCGAGCACACAAACGGCTTCACTCATCGCCCGTCCCTCTCCATCCTCCAGGCTCTGGCTGAGCAAGTGCTTCCAGACACTGGCCGGGGCATTGGGAGCTTCCCTGAGCCTCCGGCTGTGCTGTGGAGATGGGAAAACAAGACCTGGGGCTACATCGATGCTGCTGAGCAAGAGGGTTGGGGAGGCAGGATGCAGCCCACTGTCCTGCCAGCCCTGCCAGCCTTGCCAGCTTTGCCCGTCCTGCCTGTCCTGCCATCCTTTCCAGCCCTGGCCACTTCTCAGCTGCAGTCTTGTGGCACTTAGAGGTCCCCATTCTGTCCCCCAGCTCTCCAGGCACCCTCAGCTCCCCGAAGAGGCTGATTTGGCAGTGCTGGGTTAAGGCTTGTACTCGATGGTC